>NC_034418.1:7954564-8007034 GCF_002078875.1 Numida meleagris | reverse complement strand
GGTCCGCCCGCCCCGCTCCTCTCCGCTCCCCGCCGGCCATGGCGCGGCTCTTCGGGCGGCTGCGGGCGGCCGTGCTCGGCGTGGTGCACGTGGGCGCGCTGCCAGGTGAGCACGGGCCGGGCCGGGGGAGACGCGGCACCGCGAGACCCACTCGCACGGTGCTCAGCCCGGCGGGCAGACCGGCTGCAGGAGCAGAGGAAGTCCGGGTGTCGTGAAGGCCCCGCTCCTCTGGGGAAGCGCGTAGCGGGCTGAGCGCTGCGGAGCTAGGGCGGGCCGGGCGGAGCTGCACAGGCCCCGGGACTGCGGGAGCTCGGACACGTGGCTCCCTGCGGCCCTGCCTCAGACCGGCGCTCCGCTCAGCCGGGGCTCAGTTCTCGCCCCGGCCGCGTTCCGAGCCGTAACAAGCAGAAAGCAGTCCCGGTACCACATCGCATGGATACCCCTCAAGTCTGTGAGTGACTTCAGGAGTGAGCAGTTATGGCTGATCTGTAAAGTTCAGCAAAGGGAAGGAGCTGCAGCAGCCTTTTAGCAATTTTGCCACATATATCTCTATTTTATTATGCCCATGCCTGTAGTTATCCTACCGGAAAGCCATTGCCAGCTGCGGTTTTGGTTTGCCTTTGCACTGGGGTAAATGGCACTGTTGTTGCAGGGACGCCGAGAAGTTCTCTTCCGTTGGCACAAATCATCGATCAAGCTTGTCAAGAAGCAGAAGCATACAAAGATGCTGGCGTTGTAAGTCATGGCTTCCTTCTTCCCGTGGCAGTATTTACACAAAGCTGCTTGTGCATAACCAGTGCTTTGAATCGAATCTGAGTGACACAGAATTCACAAAAAGCACCTGAAAGTACCAAGTTCAGGAACACATTTAAACCTGTATTTTTTTTTTATTTCAACACAAGTAGGCCTTCTAAGTTTCAAAACCTGAACTAGGCATGACCCAAGTGAACTGGAAAAGCTTAGATTCAAACTATGCAATTTGATTTAAGTAGGATTGCTATCAATCTTTAAGAATCAAGTCAACTCAAAGAAAAAAAACAGATGGAATATTGACTGCAGCATGAACTGTTGCTGGCATTCTAGGTATCTGGATGCAAGATGCTTCACCATCCAGTCTGACAAGCTACTTTACTTAGGTCTGCATGGCACACTGCTTTCATGAGGTCCCACCGTCTGTGTTTGCACCACAACAGCATTATTCCAAGACCAAAAGATTATCTTAGGTACTTTTCTTCTCACTTTAATCCTTGGATCCTAGCCCCTGGGAGCAGGCATACCTGCTTTGACCATTCTCAGCCAGAGGCAAGAGGAAGCTACTGCTGAACTGCCATCGCAGCTCTGAGCTGCTGTTTTCTGCAAAACTTTGAGGTTTCTACTGAGTTATACTTCAGTAGCATAAATTATGTTGGTACTTTACAGACAGAATGAAATTGAACCTAAGAGCTTAGTTTTAATTATAGAAGACAGAGTTCAAAATGCAAGACAAGTCACCTGATGGAGGCTATGGACAGAGCAGTGGTTAAGAAAACCACTAATTTAGGAAAGCCCTGAGAACAAAGTTGTTGAAAAGGTTAACAACAATGCAGAAGAACAAAGTTTGTTGATGGGCTTCAGTGCCACCAAATAAGCTGGACATGTGCAAGACATTTACCAGTTAGAACAGTCTAACTGCAAGCCGTACAAAATAAGTCAGTTTTTTCCCTTTCCATACCTGTTGAAGGAAAGAGCGCAATTGCTCTGCGTTCTGTACTGGTACATTCTGTCTTGCCTTTGCAGTTATAGTATCAGCATGAGATTGAATGTGATTCTGTCTACATCAGCAGAACAGCAAGTACTAGTCTTCCTCTTCCTGTGTGGAGGTGGTCACACAGGTGATGTGTAGCCCTGGAGCCATTGCCCATATTCCAGTACTTGTTCACTGGTTTTCCTTATATACTAACCATACATCGACACCTTAGCAGCAGAGAGGAAACACTAAGTATGCTGTAGCAATCGGAAAGATCAACACAATGGAAAAGGTGTTACAAAAAGAGGTGCCACAATAGAAAGGTGCTACAAAAGAAGGGAAGTAGATCGCTCGCCCAAATCAGAAGATTCTGGGTTTGTAGGGAAAAGCTCCACCAAGGAG
Organism: Numida meleagris; assembly: GCF_002078875.1. Taxonomy (NCBI): domain Eukaryota; kingdom Metazoa; phylum Chordata; class Aves; order Galliformes; family Numididae; genus Numida; species Numida meleagris. The sequence continues at coordinate 8,004,906 of NC_034418.1, read as the reverse complement.
GGATCTCTAGAAAGAGATCCTTCCTCAGTGGCAGTCAGCCCTTAAATGAGGCCTAGGAGTTGCCTTCACCCGTGCTCCCAGGGCTGACTGGGTCTTTCCTCCAGGTGCTCAATCAGTGGTTCAGGCCATGACTCAGCAGTTCCCATACACTCCACCCTTTCACAGCATGAACCAATGATTGAGTCGCTTGAGGGTGAGCCTTCCCTAATACAGGGATCCAGCACACTGCTATGCTTATACATTTGCCCGTCACAGTGGAGGCTGACACAATGTTAGACAGTTGATGATCGGTTCATGCTTGAGGTTCATGTTCTGTCATGGGCCAGTGCTTGATGACATTACTGGAGGCATGCAGTAGTTTGGTGCAGGTCCATCTTATGTTCCACCAGTCCCACATAGGCCATCACCAGGTGTCGTGCTTGATCTCACAGCGACACTGGAACACTTCGATGACATTTTGCTCCTTCCAGTTATCCTAAAGACTCAAAAGATTCACAGGGAGTATTACAGACGTTTCAGTGGTACCAAGAGGGGGAGGTTCACCTTCCACAGCAAGATACAGGCCATATTCCCATCCTAGGAAAACGCTCAACTTGCACTGGGGCACATCCTAGCCATCTGTACCACACCCTTTGGCCAGATATCTGTGGCTGCATAACTATATCAGGTACCAAAGGAGGGGGTCCTGATCTGCCACAGGGACATGATGAGAGTCCCCTTAGCAATGAAGACTGGAGTGCTGACCATGATGTCAGTAGACCATGTACCAATCACCAGAGGGACTACCGAGCCTCCCACCTCCAATAATCTCCCCCAAGGTACAAGTAGGCCACGCCATCTTGGTCCTACTTGCACCTTCCAAGGCCATTCTATTCTATGGGTACCAGCTTCTAGATTCTTAGGGACAGGAAGCAGAAGGTTATTTTCATTGCCAGTGTGGTGTCTTACCCTATTGTCAGTGCCCACAATTTGGATTCTAGGGGGGGAGGCCCATGTCATCTGTAGCATCTTCAGGGCACTGGGTCTGCTGTCTCTAGGCCTTTCATTCAAGTCCTGCAGGGTTTCTGAGAGTCTCTTTGTCCACCTCTGCAGGGACTGAGAGTCTGTCTTCAAAGCAGCATTCAGGATGGCATTATAATGTTCAATGAGTCCTGCTCCCATTGGATTATATGGCAGATGAAATCACCATTCGATGTTGTTCTCTTCTGCCCAGCACTGTATCGTCGTGCCCGTGAAATGTGTACCCTGGTCACTCTCGGTGACCTGGGGAGACCTATATACCACCATTAACTTGGTTAAAGCCTCGATGGTGTAGGCCTGGTTTGCTTTTGGTACTGGATAGGCCTGCACCAGTCCACTTGCCATATGGACACAAGTTAATGCATATCTGGCCTCCTCAGATCGCAGGAGAGGGCCTATATAATCAGCTTGCCACCTTTGGAGAGGGTTATGTACTCTGGCAAGGTGGGCAGTCATCTCTGGCAAGGGTTTTGGTCTCATTCTCAAGCAAGCTTCGCAATTATGACATGCCTGGACGATATCTGACATAGTTATGGGCAGCCCCCATGCCTTTGCAGCTGCCCACATTGTCTTCTGTCCAGCATGTCGCAGCTTGTGGTGTAGCCAGTGGGCGATGTTCTTGGAAGGAGAGTTCTCGATCCACTGTACTCAAACCAGCATCTCTGCCTCATCATTTCCTGGTGACTGCAAGGGGTGATATCCAGAAACGTGGTACACACATTTGGTTCTATGTTTAACCACATTCCATATGTCTAACTACATCTCCTTGCCCCAGATCAGTCAGGCGTGGATGGTCCAGTCTTGGGTGGCCCACTGTGCAATCCAAAGAGTGAGTCCCCAATACTATCTGTGCAGATGTTCAGTGCACTGTCACCGGGTTCCTTGACGATAACCATCCACATGGCTCGCAGCTCAGCTCATTGAAGATGGGGATGGTCAAAGTAGCCAAACCAGATTGTGTCAGTGGAGGGATGGTATGCCACTGCTCTCACTTGCTCGGGTTACCTGGACCCATCCATATACCAGGCATCTTCAGGAATGGGATATTTCCCCTCCTGAATGGGACTTTTCTCCAGTGGAGCGACCATTGTTTCTTTCAGTGCATCACTGTGATACATCATTGGGCCTAAGATCATTTGAAGTTCTTCTTTCAATAGCGATGAAGACAAATTACTCCTCTGGCTGAGATAGGCGACCCATCGTGCCACTGTCTGTGCTTGGGCCACCCTTGTCTTAGGAAGGTGGGTCAGATCTTTCACCCACCCCTGAATTGGCAAGGTGGTCTTAACTGTCACCTCAGATGTTTGGGTTATTGGATCTACCACCTGTAATGCAGAATAGGCAGCCAATAACTGTTTTTCAGTCATGCTGTATCTTTCTTCTGCTCCATGCCATACCTGAGACCAGAACCCGATTGGGGTCCGAACAGAGCTCTGGCTTTGCCACAGGCCCCAGCCAAAGCCATCCTGAGTGACATGAATGTCCAATTCAGCTGGGAGGGTAGGATCAAATATACCCAGTGCCTGGGCTTGTTTAACAGCCAGTTTTGCCTGTTGGAAAGCCTCGTGTTCCGTTCTCCCCCAGTCCCATAGCTGCCCCTTTTTTGTGTGTTCAGTATAAGGGTCTCAGCAGCTGCGCTAAATGAGGTGTAAAGGAACACCAATATCCCAATATACCTAAGAACTCCTGCAGCTGCTTTGGTGTTGCAGGGACTGGGAATGCCTGAAATTTGTCTATGACAGCACTGGATAGTACTGTGGTCTTTCCTGACCAAACTACCCCCAGGAATTTCACAGACAGGCCCAGACCCTGCACCTTCTGATGGTTTATAGCCCATCCCTTTTCCTGCAGATAGGTAGTTAATGAATCTGCCTCCTGTCCTACCGCCTCCAGTGAGTCAGATGTCAACATGAGATCATCAATATAGTGATACAAGCAAACGTTATTAGGTTTTTCCCAATTTGCCAGGTCATGCACTACTAGGTTACGGCAGTATGTTGGTGAACATACATGGCCTTTCAATATCACCTGCACTACCCAGATACTGATATACCTATGTCAGAGTCTGAATTCTACAGTTGCCTGGAGAGCCAGACCCCATAAAATGTCTATGCCCAAGATGTACTCTGGGGCTGGGGCAATAGACACATTATACTCCCAGGGCAGGAGACACCCAACCCCCAATTTCAGCCACATCTGGGTTACTGGAGTAGTCTGTCCCCTGAAACCACCAATCATCACTCTATCCCCATTACATTTAGTCAGATCCCCATAAATGTTAGATGTTTCCACACCTGTGTCAACCAGCACCATAACCCTTTGTCTGTTCTTTTGGGACCAAAAAAATTGTCAGCTCAACATAGGGCCTCTGGTCCCATCTGGAGGCCCTAGTTACAGGGGTGCTAACATCCCCTAACATGCCATGAATTGGGCAAGTGGCAAGTATTTTTCCTCAGGTTGGCCTGAGTATCATAGGCCAAGCCACCTGGGGAGGCTTTTTTCCTTTTATTAGGGACTACAAAGTCCTCTAGTTTCCAAGTATTTTCTGGTACTTGTTCAATTATTTGTACCCCTGCTCCTTTGGGGGCATTTTGAAATTTTTGGTCATCCCTTAGTTGTTTCCATAATTGAAGCAAAATGTGATTAGGTTGGCAACTGATTTTAGTAAAAGCCACCCCAACCCATATAAGGTCATTAAATATCTGTTTATTGGACACTTGTATGGGGCCTGATCGGGGTGTCCATGGGGCAGCTTTTCTAGTTTTAATAACTGAATATACCTCAGCCCCTTCCACTGTCCTAATAGTATGCCTTGCCCTTAAGTGCTCCATCTCCCCCAGATCAGCCACCAACTGGGAGGTCTGCTGAGTAATGGCCTCTGAACCAGGGGGTTCAGTATAGATAACAGTGTGCCATAATAGTGGGAGGGTGCCTGCTGTAAAATTAGGTCCCTCATTCCAGCCAAGTATTTTTACTAAATCAGGACTTTCGAAGGCTTCCTCACAAATCACCTCTTTCATTCCTAGCTCGCGAATATGTGCTTGGAGGTCTTCCATGGAAGACCATAAACCTGCATGCACCAGGATATCTGTCTTATTAGGCCAGGTGATACGGCATGCCTCCATCAACCAATCCATTAGGGAATGATTCTCCTCATTATGTTGCACAGCGGCATACAGTCTTTGTCTAAGGGCAGGGTGCAAGGTAATGGATGTAAGCTCAGAAGCTTCTGGTCCATTGATCACAACACTCTGCCCCTATGTCCCATAATCAAAGTAACCAAGCTGGTACTGTTTCCCTTGGTTTCTGCTGAAACCATTGCACCAAATCCATCAATTCAGATGCTGCATAGGGGCGAGCTGTTACATGGAGATGGGTTTGGGCAGGGGGCACCCCTGCTGGTCTATCCTGTACTTTTTTTGTGGGTTTTTTTTTTTTTTTTTGCATCACTACAGGTCGGATCTCGAAGGCATCCACCTCAAGTGGGGCTTCAAGATCTGATCTTGAGATTTTTCTCCCTTGGATTACCCAGGTCTACTGGTTCAGGGGCCTGAGTATTTTCCAATGCGATATTCCACATTTGCTTTAAAGGGAAAGTTATACTTAATTTTTTCCCTGTCAATAGGCCAAGCTCTTGCTCGAGTTTCTCAGTGTGATCACATAGTAATTGGTTCCCATTTTCTAAATTACTATTTGAAAGTTCTGCGCAATTCAGTGCCATTAATAGTGGCCATGCCACAGTGGACGCAGCCAGTCAGCATTTCCTTGTAATTAGGATATCTTTATCTAAGATATAGAAATATTTTGCCATGCCAGATGGGGATTGAGAAATAGTTCCACTGTCCTGCAAGGGACCCTATTTTTCAACTATGGCTGCCAATTCATAAACAGGTGAACCCAGAAATCCTGGGATGTGCCCTTGCAGGGTTTTACCTAGAGGGATGATGTTCTCCCCCTTGGCCCACTTCAAGATGTTCAAAAGGAAAGTCATTTTAATATTTTGGTCTGCCTGTCTTGCCAAGTGTAGCAATGGGAAAGATCAACACGATGGAAAAGGCATTACAAAGAGGTGGAAGGACCAGCACGATAGAAAGGTGCTACAAAGGAAGGGAAGTAGATTGCTCACCTGTACCAGAAGGGAAAAGCCTCCACCAAAGAGGAATCTCTAGATACAGATCCTTCCTCAGTGGCAGTCAGCCCTTAAATGAGGCTTAAGAGTGAACTGCCTTCACCTGTGCTCCCAGGGCTGACTGGGTCTTTCCTCCAGGTGCTCAATCAGTGGTTCAGGCCGTCACTCAGCAGTTCCCATACAGTATATCTAAAGGTGAGGGAGAGGATAGAAGCGGTTACTTTCACTGCTGACATGGGCAAAGTTGGATTAGTCTCAAGACAATCTTTAAAGTCGGTGCTACTATAAAATTCTAATTTGGATTTTATACCTTACTGTCTTCTCAACAGTTGTATAACACTCTTCCAGGTTTACCTCTTCTCCTGCTGTATTACAGGTGCTCAGCTCGTATTTTTAAAGCCACCTCTCAGGTAGGCAGATGAGGTGAATGCAGTCATTTCTCTACTTATTTGAACAAATTTGGGTTATAACTGCATTCCGTGTCTAAATTGTAATGACATCAGTATACAGGCCAAACCAGTCTTCATTCTAAAGGTCCATACGTGATAGTTTTACAGCAGTATGAAAAACAAATCCTTTGTTAACGCCATAAAGGTCAAAGATAATCAGGAGAGCTTCCACAAATATCACTGCGGTTGCTAAACACTTTCTGCAATTCATTTGTCTAGTTTTTCCCAGCACTTTAAGAGAAGTGTATATTTTCACTGTAGATACTAAAGAGCTTTGTGGTTTCTGCACAGAGATCACCACTCTTCCAGACTAGCTCTCCTGATTCTGTAATGGGAGTGTCTGATTTCCCTCCTCACTACTCAGGCTGAACTGTTAAAACTGTCCATTTTTCCAACAGAACTAGAAAATTAAAGGTTTTTCTTCTGTGGATGTTCCTACTGGCATTATTTCCCAGTGCCTGTGGTAGCCTCTAGAAGATTGCTTCTGCTAGACGTTTGCGTGTTGTCCCAAGTTGCTTGAACTGCCGTTAACATTTGAAAATATACTATATAGGCTTGCTCACTCAGTATGCATTGCACTTGGAAGTAAATCCTAGTTTGTTCAGGAAAAAGGTGACTTGGCTGGCATATTAGCAGCTGAACATAATAAACATGAAAGATTTGTGGTATTAGAGCACAGTAATGAAAACAAGTGAGTGCTCGGCTAGGAAGCCATCTGTGCTAAAAATGTATATGCTTTGTACTTGTGTTGCTAAACAATGACATTCCCTAGACAAGATTTTGTAAGCAGCAATCTATGAGACGTCATGGTCCTTCCAATTTTTATCTGCTTTTGTTTAAACAAAAAGAGCTTGCAAAATATGCAGTGAAGTTAACTGTTATTTCTGCAGGTGAACCTGAGTAAAGCTTGCTTTATATCCAGAAAACAGAGCACAAGTTCCATCCAGTTTCACTGATGTAACACATCTTACTAGGTGCTATTTCACTGTCACTACTTGAGTAGATGACAGTGAAGATATATGTTTTCCTTTAAGCAAAACTTTTATTTATATAATATTGCACTGTGTTGCAAGTATTACAGTGCTTTTTAGTAGGCAAACTTTCAGGCTTGCTTCTTTTTCTCCAGCGTCATTTCTGAAGACACATTCATTCTGATCCTCCCACTTCTTCTTTTGTCTGTGTACCTGTAAAGGTGATGCTCAGTACCCTGCTCTGCAGTAAGCTTTTCAAAAATGAGCAGTTCCAAGCCAAACTACCACTGTGGAGTAAAAGAGCAGGCAAACCTCACCACAAACATCTCTTGTGATAGATACAGGAGAGCATAAGATGCCTACTTACTTAAGTAGCAATCTCTTGTTCTAGAAGTAGAGTTTTTAAAGTGATTGTCTAGGTACAGCAAATAAATGCTTTACAAAGCTGATTTTCTTCATACAGAGTGTGTGACTGTGGTGGTGGGAGAAGCTGTAATTCTCAGTGCACACCCAAGTCTATCTAGCAATGAATGCGATGCAAAAAGCCTCTCTTCCTGTAGGAAGGAGCTGTTCCTTTACACTCACAAAGGTTTTATTAACACATAGGCAGCCATAGGTAAAGCCTCTCTGTTATGCAAAGCATTGGGTTTAACGTTATCATAGCAAGGAGTTATATCAGATAGGAGGTCAAGGTGTAGTAAGTCATCACTTCTGAAGATGGAATAAAGCAAGTAGTTTTTTTATTTTATATAATATATATAAATATATGTTACATAAAGTATAGAGAAAAACTATTTGCTTTATTCCATTAAATATATATTTTTAATATATTTTATAAATATATAAATAATTTTTCTGTGTAGACAGAGAGCTATTTAAATGACTTATTTTCCAGTAGCTAGCTGTGTTACAAGGGACACTTTACAGATAGACAGCAGTCTATTACCTTTTCACTTCTGTAGTGTTTGAGGATTGTTAAAAATAAGGCTACTTCATATAAAAGTACCTCTTCAGTTGTCCTGAGAGTCAATGGAAAAGAAACCCAGAAGGTTTTGCTGGTGCCTTATCTCACACTACCCAAGGAGATTTCACTTTGGAGCATGTAGTTCAGTCACTGTTCCCCTAGACTTGGACACTATAAGCTTAAGCGCCAAGATCTTGAATCCAGCATAACTGTTTTCTTTCCACCATTTTAATTAGCTGTCTGATAGTACTGAAGTCTGTTTTTATACATATAAATTCATTAAACACTGAAATCTGTGGTGTTACATTTTTGTACAAAAATTTCAAAGAAAGCTTTGAGTTAATGCATCTGTAATTCAGCTCTCTGTTACAGAACATATGTTGTTCTTTTTTTTTTTTTAAATTAAACAAAACATAATATGCAAAGGAACAAGGTTTATTAAATGGTACTAAAAGAATAACACATTATTAAAGTAATACCAAAAATAGTCACAGGAACTGTGGACCTCGAGGCTATGAAAAGAGAGCTGCTGAAAAGTGAATATAGTAAATATAAGGTTGAAGAGAAAAGTGCTGGAATCCTCCCATCTGCCCGCACATTGAACAGGAATTCAATCAGATACTTGTCTTATGTACAGTAATATGGCTAGAGTCCCTAATTACTTTTTAAATGTATGTATTTTTTAATATAATGGAATAATTTGCTTTATGCAAATACTGAGCTGTTAAATCAGCAACAATTCATGGAAAGCTCAGTGTCACTGCGACGCTGACATGGGATTCTGCCAGTGTGTTCCCTGCTTGGTCAGGAGCACCCCATGGCCTTTCCCAGGAGCCCTTTTCTGGCCAGGGCTGGTTCTGCCCTGCCTGGAGGCCTGGGGCTCTCCTGGCAGCTCCTCTATCTGATTTCCTCTGCCCTGTTGAGGTTTCTTGGACTGGAGTTCTGTATTAAGATATGCTGATGAGTGGCATGAAATAGTATGTAGCTCTAATGTTAGGTGCTCATAATGTTAGATCATGTTTCCCGTTAATAAATCATGTCCGTTTGTTTTTAAGGTAGCATGTATTTTGTGTATTTAAATGCTTGTCTGTTGGGTTATTTGGTGAAGGCAGGTATACCCAGGTACACCAAATGCGCGTTCCTCAGGTACCTGGATTTACCATACTCTTCTAACGGATTATCTACAGTCTGTTTCCTTTTCCCCATCTTCCATGTTAGGTGTTCATTTATGATGCCTGTGGCTTAGCATGTAATTCAGCCGTTAAATGCAGACTGCTTTTTGTATGCTTCCTTATCTTTCACTGCCAAAAGGGCTTCTGTACTACAACAGAGATCGAAGAAGCATTACATCTATGATTTTTTTTTAAATGGAAACTTTTTTCTCCTTCCTTCTTCCTGATTCTCTGTTATTGATAACCTACTTTTTTTTAAAAAAAGTCATCTCCTTGTATTTAATTTCTTTTAATTTCTTTTAAAATGTTCTTTCTATTCTGAATGTTAGAATGCCTTTGAAATGCACATCTCTCATTTTAAGGATTTTAATGTGTGGTTAAACTCCAGAGAGAAATGAATTTGTTTTCTTTATGTACAATTAATTTGTCTTATAACCTTTTTGTATTTTTTGATTGAAGCAGGTGAGAAGTGTCTAGCCTCATAGAAAATTCTCACTGCAAATGCAAATCATCAGGCTTGAAATATGTTTCAAGGCTATACTTCTACTTTTGCTATTAGTCCTTGACGCAATTATATGATTTGCAATTGTTGAAAATGTTCCAGTATATACCATATCACGATTGAAAATGTCCAAGGCGCCAGATGATGTACAAAGATTTTCAATAAACTGCATCAGCTCTATCAGTAGAGTATTTCATTGTCACTCTGTTGTTTGCTAAATGTATGTTCTTGTGGAGGGAGAGGTACAGTTGATAATAAATAGCAGTAGCTGTCTTCAAAGCAATCTGAATCTGGAATGGGGAAGGATATCACACCCTGGGAACAGGCATGTTAATAGTCAAACAAACAAACAAAAATCCTTTATTTTTCTAAAAAAATTTTCTGACATTAATTCAAATTGAAAATTGCCTTGATTATCTCTAAATCATCTGTTATCCAAACATACTCAATATCCTATATTCCATTTGGGTAATTGAAGTTTGACTCTACAGTGCTTTTAATGAGGTATAAGATTTAACTCATTCGCCTATAGTTCACGTCCTAGGATGGATCAAAGGAAAACTAATTGATGAATGTATAATTAAAATCACATTTATTTCTCTTCCTGATTTCTCTGCAAATGCCGTGCTGTTGATGAAAGCACTTTTATAAGTGGTTATATGCATCGACACAATTTACTGGAGATAATCCACCCTTTGAAGGAAAACCTTTAAACTTCTGTGTCTTTTAACACAAAACTTAGCATAATAGTAAACTTCCTTATTCTGATCTCTGCAGGATGGCTTGATAGTGGAGAACATGCACGATCGGCCCTACACACTGTGCCCTGGGCCTGAGGTGACGGCCGCCATGACGGCAGTGGGCACAGCGGTGCGGCGGCTCTGCCCGCGCCTCGCCTTGGGTGTCCAGGTGCTGTGTGCTGCCAACCAGCAGGCCATGGCCGTGGCTCTTGCCGCAGGTAATAGAAATGACTCATCCGTTATTACTGTTGTTTGCTATGGCATTTACTCTCTGCAAATTGGGCATTGTACTAACATAGATACCATGAAAAATGAGACATGAAAAGCTCACTGTACCCTGAAAGAGCAGAAATTAGATTTTGAGAAAGATGCCTGCTTGATTATAATAGATGATACTTGCACAGTGCTTCAGTAGGAGGCAGCTTAAAAATCCCAAGGCCGCTGCCGCTGCTTTCTAGGTGAAACCTGTCTACCTGTAATGATTAGTTTAAACCTACTCATGTCTAAAAGCCACCTTTGGTGTAACTCTATTTACTTCGGTTAAATGATATTTGAAGATTAATTTAACCCACTGTGGTTAAGCATCCTGTTTCAGTATCTAATTATATGTTGTTGCTACTACTGGTCTCTATTAAAAATAAGTTTTCATTGCCTTTTTTTTATGAATGAATGGAATGAAGCTTTCTGTTAATTTTTTTAAGTGTATAGCTACCGAAACTACTTAACATTAAATTACGTTCATGGAAATTAAGTACAAATTAATTTATCATTACTGCAGGAGTCCTAGATTTGTGAACCTTTCAGTTTCTATGCTTTGCTGAAGCAATTTTAGTTTTTCATATATAATATTCCCTGATCGAAAGATGGAGATTGGTTTAATGGGGAGCACTTGTTCTTCCCAAATCCTACATAAATTGAGAGTTAATGTCTATGTTTACCAAAATTACAGATACAACTATCGTAACATTGCACACTGTAAGTTTTGCAGGTTTTCTAAATGGGCAAAGTTCTGTAAGAATGAAAAATTAAAAGATGCTTGTGCTATATGAAACCAATACTTCGGTTAAAATAACAATGTGTAACATTCATTTTTCATGGGGGAATTCTTGTTTGTTGGTAAGTTTTGCATGTGGATTTGGTTTGAGTGCTTTAGAATCAGAAGTTGGTGTTTTCAAGGTATGCTTGAAGGCTACTTGACAAACTGACAAAGCATGCTATATCTGCGATGGAGCCTATGTGAAAAACTAAGCCAAAAAAGCTAACAGAACCCAGTTTTGCTTTAGTTTTCAGGGATTGTATGCATGTAGGATACTTGAGATGCATTGTATTTATGCACCTTATTTTTAAAAGCAATAGCTATGCTTCCTTTTAGGAGTGAAATTGATCACTGTATAGGGGATATAATACAAAAGCAATGATTTTCTCTTAGTTCTCAGCAATTATTAATGAGGGAGAGAATTCCTGAAGGGCTTGGGTTTTGCTCAGCTCTACTACTGTTCTGCACTATTTGCTCTGTATCTGGAGGACAGCAGCTAGGAAGGGCCTGCGTTTAATGCATTTCATTGCGCTTCTCTAAAAATGATTCTCAGGCTCACTGAACAGGAAAGCAAGAAGAAAAGAAAATCACTTTAGGCAAAGCCATGGTAAAGGGACTTACTTTGTAGGTAGCAAATCTTTGAGTAGTTTTTCTGTAGCAGCCTAGTAGTGACTTTCATATCAATACCATTTTAATAGTCATTAAAGGTAGCTATTAATAAAGGAATCCTCATACACTTCAACTACAAAATATTTGCTGAAGGTGTTAAACTTATAAAGCATAGGCAGTGTCTTTTGCTACTATGCAGTCATTCCATTTTCCCTGTGGAAACTCCTGTCTCTGGTAGGAATAACTTTAGAAGAGAACTGCACAGGGAAACCGTAAGTGGTCTTCAAGTGTAGGTAATGATTTTATATTGTAAAGGGAGGGGGAAGAAGTCAGCAGGTTTATGGTGTGACTGGAAGGAGCTCATCAGCAATGTGTGTTTGTGCTGATAAGTTTGTTTTAGATAGCCAAATAGTAACAGATTAAATTACTAAATTTTCCTAGTGTATTGATAAGTTATTTGATAAATCTGAAAATAACGGTAATAGTATTAGGGGATGAAGAATATGAGAAGGCTGAGTTTTAGGTTTGTTTTTTTTTAATCTCAAATACTTATTCTTGGGAAAGCACATCAACTTAATGGCTGCTTTTAATGACATCCTCCAAAGACTGTATTATCTTCTTTCTTACCTGTTTCATGAAACTAAACTACAAGGCAGAATTTGTGTGGTAGGGTTACTTTTCTCAATTGGTTCATTATTAACAGGTGTACCATGTGGTTTATAGAGGTGCATTATTTCCTGTTTGTAGTTTCTTATTTAATTAACTACATCCGCTTAAAGTTGAAACAGAATGATATATCCAAGCAGGTCCTGTGAGTGCCTGTAGAAGAGATAAAAATGCTCCCTTACTTGTTTTTGTTTACCAAATATTACTGGTTATCATTGTTCAGTGCTCAGGAACGTTCACTAAGCGTGAGTCAGGTCTGGACATCTTATTAGGTTTCCCTTACTTGTTTAGCAGTGTGTCGTTTTCTGAAGTAAACCACTGTTTATGCTTGGACTGTCTACTGAATTTCATGTAGTCGTGCTTTGTTGTTGACCTTCTTCTACACTACATGGCTTTTCTTTTATTGAAAGTTTGTTCATTATGAAGCAGTAGTCATCTTTGAGAGGACTGTTGTGTATAAAGAAATCATCCAAAGGCCCTCAGCTACTATCTGCCCTTTTCCTTGCATTAGTGAGACATCATGCATGGCTCTGATCCATCAGTGTGTCTTTGCAGAGGAGATGGAGAACCTTTTCAGTACTGGGGGTATACACCGATAACGGTCTCTTCATCCTTTTGCAATTCTGTGTGCTTCCATTACAAACACGTAGTAGTAGCGACTGAAAGAAAGAACTGGCCCATTGTTAAGCTAATGGGGACAGGCATGGCCTGCAGGGCCTACTGTACAGTGCAGTGTCCCTGTACCTGGGTCAGCCTGTATTACTCTTCATGAATCAAAACTCAATTTTTAAAAGTTTGTCTTCTACCATCTCCAGCTGACTGTGAAAACGCCCTTTTTCTTTAAGGTTCATTTTATTGAAATCTCATGCGGTCACAGTTTCTTAATTAGTCTTCAGTAATGATAATGACTCAGTTGGTAGCTGATTAAGCGGGGCTTCATATCAGAAGATATCCCAGGTACCCAGATATCTCCAGGTCTTTTATAAATACAGCTTTGCTGTCTGAGACTGTTCTCCCGCAACCACCCACCAGCAGAGATGCTCCGCAGGAATTCTTCGCTTTGTGCAGACAGTGATACTGTTTAAGGTAGGATAGAATTGGCTAGAATAGTATGCTGATTTTTATTCATGTATTTTTTTCAACTATCGCCATGCTAATACAGCTAAACTGAAGTTCAGCAGGTGGGTGTGTATTTTGAGGGGCACCTGTAGTGCTGTGGAGCGAGGCAGCAAGCACTGAAACTTTTACAGAGATGAGATGAGAAGCACGTGCTGCAAGCACTGCTGGAGGCACTGCTTTTTCCAGGCCTGGAACTCTTGCCTGTGGAATGAGCTGCTTCTCGATACAATCTTGAAGCTCTGTTTGGTAGGTGCTGTTGGAAATTTGCTGTTCTTGTTTTCCAGCGAGATTACAAAATCTTCTTTTTTGTTCCCATATAAGTCAGAAATGAGACTGCCTTTTAACATTTAACAGCTATTACTTTTTGACTTGCTAAATGGGAAAATAAGAAATGGTACTGTTTTCACGGTTTTATGAGCCTAAAAGTGAATTCACTACTGGAATCCAATTAGGGCTTCATAAAACAGAAGAGTAATGAGTTGGTGTCTACACCTACTCAAATTGGTTAAAAATAGTGTCTTATTAGCCTCCAAAAATCCAAAAAGTGCACAACTCGGTTAAACTTAGGATAATCCTAATGTTTGCCAGAAAGTCCTGAATTCTCAAGCTAAGGAAGCACGAACCAAGCATCGATAAACATGCAAGTGGTGAGCTTCAGTAAGTGAATAGCCCTTGTCCTGAGACAGCCATTATGATTGCTGTCAAAATATATTATATTTTGAGGCTCATTGATAGTCTTGTGATTAGAGGAGAATTATTTTTTTCTTCTTATTTTTTTCTTATTTAAGTCTGATTTATACATGATCTGAGGTTTAGATCAGGGATTTAAATAAAAGCTGTGGCTAATGTTCCTAGATGCAGAAGTCTCAGTCTTACGTACTAGCACCTTTAATTATACTTGTGACATGCTTGTGTTTTTGAATCCTGAGAATACTCCATGCTTTCTCACCTGCTTATCTCAAGGCATAGGACAGCTTATATTTGAGTTGGCACCATCTGTGATGTTTCATGTTAGCTGGAGTCTGTGTTGCTAAGCAATACAGGCTCTTCTCTATCAGGCATAAGCTTGTTTCTGCAACTTCAGGGCTTTTGGAATGAAGCTGAAATCTAGCTTTTAAAATAAACAGGCACCTTGTTATTTGGTAAATACATTTTTAAAGACCCTTTCTGTTTATATCTGAAATGTGTTAAGGTGAGGCGTTCATTGCCTGAACAGTTCTCTGTTAGATGGGATTGCATCCCTGAAGGTTGCTCTCGCATGCATTTAGTTCCTCGCTATGTCAGCTCTGGTTAAATGTGCAGCTGACTCAAAGCTGGAGAAGCAGTAGAACTTCAGAGGGCCTGGAAGAGAGCTCTAAAGCAAACTGGAAGAACAGCAAAAGCTGCACAAGGCATTTGCAGAGCTTTTACACATCTTAAAGGGTGAGTGAAATAAGCTTCAAGGCTGTGGAAGAATGTAGAGGAAAGGAATACAATAAAGGAGTCAGAACTGTCTTCAGCCATGGTGTAATGAATCCACAGCTGTTTTGCAAAAGATGACAACAGTATGTCAACATAAAGATATTTCAAGGTTGTATAGGGGTTACCTTGGAGTAGATAAATGGTCTATCAAAGTTGTTTCTGTTCTTAGTCTTCCTCTGAGGTACCCATCGCACAAAAGCTTCCCAATTCAAAGAATGAATGACTGTGCTAGACACTGAGTTGCTCAAGGCAAGGTAGAGTTGATGCTCACTGTAAATTTGGGGTGGAAACTTAATCTTTCTGTATCTTTCTGTATCTTTGGCCCAGCTCCAGAAGTCAGTTATTGATGTGGTACTGTGCAGAAAATGCAAGTTGCATTCAGATGGAGAGTCAATGTATATAACGTGTTGCTGGCTGTGTTTTCCTGCCTAATTTCCTGAAGGAAGAAGACAAAGGCTATTCTCCCTTGGTCCGTGTCCTTGTTGCTTTTTGACCTGTTGTCAGAAATTTCAGGCATATTTAACAGGGGAATAGATGTTGGGAAGGAAGTAATACAGTGATGGAGTATCTAGAAAGAGGGGAGAGACCCAAGTTAGTGCCGTTTTTGGAGAGAAGCCACATCATTAGGACAAAGGAGCTACGTTTTGGCCTACCTACTCCTTCATTCACACTTGCCTGCTGGCACATCATGGCCAGCAGCAGGGCAGGGTGTGCTGTTGCCGAGTCTGAGCCACAGGAACAGAGATTTAAAAATGTGGGAAAACAAGGTTGATTAGTCTTAGAGCACACGGAACGCCTTGTGTGGAGATGAAAGGAGGGACATATTTTAGCATTAGTTCTTCAGCCTTCAGGTCTAGTTAAGAGAATGCTAATTTTTTATTTTCTTTTTTCAGGTCTTGATTTTATCCGGGTTGAAGGTTTTGTGTTTTCTCATGTTGCTGATGAAGGGATCATAAATGCCTGTGCAGGTGACCTGCTACGATACAGGAAACTAGTTGGAGGAGAGAATATTCAGATTTTTGCTGACATTAAAAAAAAACACAGGTAAACACAAGCAATATTTATGTAAATATTAGTGCAGTAATGATCTTATGTTTTTCCCCATTTTCTGATTATTTTATATCTGCTCGATGCCAGCAAAGTTAATGATAAAGGGAAAACTTTATTGTTTGAGCAAGGTCTTGCAGTGCTATTAGGGGATATGTTTAAAAATAAATTTGCACCTGTAAGCTGCAGGTTGCCGCATCTGTGAAGTTTGTAGTTTAACCTTCAGGATTTATAAATGCAGACTGTAAATGTTTCGCATCTGGTGTCAGGTGAGATTTTACATCCTTATATGCCTATTATGCTTAAAGAAATTACGTTTCGGGAGGCTAAGCATCCAAGGTTATTTTTAGTTATGCAGCATTTTCCACATACAAAGGATCCAAATCATAATATTCTGGCACTTTAGAAAGCTATTCTCTTTTTTCTCCTGGCTGCCAATAATACTGGTTTCTTCTACTTAAATCAGTGCTGTCTATGTACGGATTATGTTCTATGATTATCAAACAGAAGGAACTTCTGACAGATGAACCTGGTTTCTTTTTTGCTGATATCTTAACTGTCACGCAGTACTTTTAGCTATTTATATGTCACTTTTTTTTTCCCAAAGAACTGCTCAAATGTTATGTATTATACATGCTAAATAACCTAATTAAAATGTTTTTGTGTAGTACGTGGGTAATCATGAAAACAACCATGTTTGGAAGATCTTAAATATCTGTGGTTTTGGGTTTTTTTAATAACTTTCAAGATAGGAAAGGAAACAATGCATTATGATAACATTAAACTTTTAAGGTCCTTTCAGATTAGTTTCTTTCTAATGACTTAAGGTTTACATATATATATATGTATATATATAAAAGACATTGCATTAGACTTTTTCATAAAAAATTGATGATTTTATCATGTGGTCTTTCCTTTGTCTTGTCAATTGACAGATTGATATTTCGATTATACTTTGTAGGTGAAAGGATTTGCTTTTTGAAGTGAAAAGTTTTTGCTTCAGGGAGATTCCAAAGCTGAGCCGATGTTAAGAGCTCCATTTCCACCTCATTGTATGTATTAGAGACTTAGGCCTCCCTTCCTCCAGCTACATAAAGGGAGTTCTTTCTCTTGCACCATCACCACTAGAGAAGAGCACTGTAGTCAGTGCATCCTGCCTCTTACTGTAGGACAAAGCAGGGCCCGAAGTCCGTTGTCCATCCACAATGACCCAGGAAAGAGGCAGACTGTCACCCCTCATCAATGCAATGGGTTGACCATAGCTGATGTTGCTTCTATATTTCCAGTTAAGCAGAAAGCTAAGTCGGGTGTTGAACCAGCGAAGACTGGAAGTCTTTCAAAGTTTAGAATTGTTTAAATTAAACTACTACTGCTATAGGTTTCAAAGTGCATCACCCATATATCAAAAGCTGCTGTTGAAAAGCTAGGCTGCAGGTAATTGATGTTTGTAATTGCTATGTAAGGTGATTCCTGTGATTATGTTATAGGTAATAACTATACTTTCTGTTAGTTGGACTTGTGAAATGAAGTGGAGGGTGTTAATTCCATTCTAAGTAACAGAGTTTGATTTATCAATGACTGAACCATCCACTGCTCCCACTTGAAGTCAGAGCTGCATGTGAGATACAGGTGCTCGACATGCACACAGCTGTCTGAACTGACATTTGGTAGTTCACACTTAGCGATCACTCTTTAGAGGCAGAAGACCCAGAGCAATAGAGTGATGGTTATGGCTCTGTGATGGATAAGGCTGTGTCTCTTTTCTCTTGCTGGTACTGTAATGTTATTTCCCATTTTAAAATAGGCCTCTTACCCTCTCTCTTGCAAAGCCTGAGTTTAGCTGTTGTGACAGTGGGAAAGATGAAGAAATGCAGCCTAAATAAACGTTGAGCAAGATGGATAACTAATGTGTGTGCTGAAAATAACCACAGGGTACGTTCCTGATGTTGACAGTGCTCATGCTCTGACGGCAGATATCAGCGTGGCTGAGACCGCCTCTGCTGCTGAGCTCTTCCTGGCTGATGGGGTGGTACTGACTGGTACAGCGACCGGGCTGCCCGCCGACCCTGGGGAGCTGAGAGGTGAGTGGTCACACTAGGGGCACGCAGCAGGCCCTGGGTCAACTTCTGGCTGTACATCTCTATATCTGCTGTTCCTTAAGGGGAAAAAAAGGAAGAAAAACGTTCTTTCATTGCAGAGTTTGACTGGATAAAGCAAAGCTGATGTGATTGAGGTTCTATGTGGATTGTCTGTGGTATGTTTCTAACAAACTGTTTGATGGGACAAAAATCATGTCAAATCTTTATAATACTGAATGATACTTCGTATTACCTTAAAATAAATAAAGTAAATGTATGTAAAGACTTTGTTTTAGAAATTCATACTTTCTAATATCTTAGTATAAGAAAAAGCTACTTCACAGAGTTAATAAAAATAACTAAATAGAAGTGCTCAACTCTTCAGTGGAAAGATTTATGTCTTTCGGAATGAAAATGAAAGTCCTGCAAGAAAAGGATTATTATGATATGGCACCATTCCAAACAGTAATAGCAGGGAAAACACTACTTAGAAGGTTTTCAGAAAAAAAAAAGGAAGTTTGTTTGTATATAGAAAGATATGACATCAACATCATTTTTAAATGGTGTGGAATCTTTATTAAGGGAAAATGGTTTGACCTATGAGTATGGCCCTTTGTGTAAGCATTACTGTGGTTCTTCATGATTTATATTGGCATAAGTTTTGGCCATCTTCATGAAACTTGATTGCTCACATGCTATCACAAAAATTCAAATTTTCATCACTTAATTTTAATTTAGTTTCATGGTTTGAATGTCAGGACCTGTCTACATAAAATAGAATGTGTAGTTTTTAGGTTTTACTTCTGCTGGCACAATACAATCTAGCATGTTTTGAAGTTCCAGTGCACTCAGCTCAGTCTGTTAAGGTGAACTCTAAGCTCAGTGAACATGCATCAAAGTTTGTCTATTTGTCTAACCTGGAATTCTTAAAACATGCTTTCTGAATTGTAGCCAAAGCAAGGATTGCCTCTTGTATAGACAAATCACAAGTTCTATTAGACTTCTATTGAACAATCTTTGTTTCAAGTTGCAGTGATACTTGTAGGAATCAATATGCAGAAATAATTACTGCATGTTTGATCAAAGCTAAATGATAGAATAGTACCTTTTGGCAAAATATTTTTTGAATGAAGATAGTAGTATGATCTCTACTTTTTAAAGTGTGTTCTTGTCTAAACCATTCAATCACAAATTCTTTATTTTACAAAAGAAGGATGTGAATAACATACTCTACTTGGCATAGAGACCAGCACCCCAAACATCTTGTGGAATAATTTAAAATCATTCCATGTTTTCAGGGCTTTATCCATATTGTACATGCTTATCAGCATTCAAAATGAATGTTGAACTTGTCAAAATGTTTTCCTTATTTCACATGTGTTTAAAACACAACTTTTTTTTTTGCCAAAGAACAGATGATAGATGACTGTACTTCAATCACCAGTGTTAAAATGAAAGTGATGGTTTGTAGTGAATACTGAGTTCTTGAATTCGTTTGGGTGTTCGGTATGGTAAACTGGAAGTGATTCATGGAACAAAGCACCCTGAAAGCAAGGCTGCAAAAGAAAAAGACTGAAAGAGACTGCAAAATGTTGTTAATCTAAAGATCTGTCCCTGCCTGCAATACATATCACCGTATATCTCTCTTAATGCAGATTAAATTAAAATAAGTAAATAAAACCTGACAAGTCTCAGGGCAGAATCCTAGCTTCAGTTCTGCTTTCCAGCATGCGTGTGCAACTTCCATTGATTTCCTGCACCGGAGAGCACCAGGTGACCTGCAGGCCTGCGGGCTGCTCTCTGACAGGACGCCAAGCAGGCCTCACCGCCGCTTTTCTTTCATGTGAATGGGCGTACCAGTCGCAGTCTTGTTCCCTTTCTGGGTCCAAAGAACAAAATGAATCAGAGTTGTCAGCTGTAATGATGTGCACACATCGATTTTGTGTGTGTGTGTGTAGAGAAAGCAAGAACATGGATCATGGGTTTGGTTTACTTAGGCCACGGAATTTGGGCATTAGCAGGGCCTCTCAGGAGAACAGTGGCTTAAAACAGCTAAGAGAAGAGCTTAAAAATCAGCACTCTGGTGTGTGAGGAAATGACAAATTAGGCATATCTATGTCAGTATATTCTTTAAAGGAATCACTTCTATGTTATACAAAGTTGGTGTGATGTGAGTGAAATTCGGCATTTCACAAACGTGTGCAGCGCTGGATGTGCCATACTGCGATGATACAGTTGGGCACCTTTCATCACACTGCAAAGCGACTCTTGAAAGACAAACCAAGAGACAGATGAGGTTTTGTCACGTTGTTTTTTTTCCTGGCTTTGTTGTGCAGCAATATAGAAGTGTTTTTGCCTTTGTGTCTGTGTGTTGAATTGACTGACTTGTGATGGGGTGTGGGAAATGAGTGTTTCCCTGTCAAGCCAGAAAAATGTGTTTGGTGGGGTTTTGTTTGTAGTTCCTGTCGCTGCCTTCCCAAAGGTGCCTGCAGTGCTACCCCCAGCCATGGGCTGTCAGGTTTTCTCATTTGCATAAATGCTGAAGTACCTGGTTCAAATCCAGCTTGTGTTTTAAGTGACCAGAGCCTTTGCATAAGTACTGCTTAGGTATCTCTGTGAACAAAGTAAATAGCCTCAGCTGAGCAACTGGTGGAAAATATCACAAAGCCCAGCATCTGGCTCTGTCACCTCATCTGTTAGTGTTCATAGAAGGGGCATCAAGACCCATTCACCCTCCCACCTTTTAATGGGCTATTTAGGTCAAAATCGAGGCTGCTGCCTTTGCAGTACTCTCCTATAGATAATCAGGAGATGCGAGTCTCTGGTCTGTACTTTTCATAATCCCTAAATTTAATGACAAAGAAAAAGACCTTTGAATTAAAAAACTAAAATGGGTTACAGTGGAACATTACCATAAACATAGTGCTGTGTACGGTACAGTGATTACTGCATATGAAAAAGCTGTTAAAGAAGAGTAGTGGAGCAAGTTATTAGCACAGTGGTACTTATTTTTACACTGCTCTTTGCCATTGTTTTCAAGCTAGGAGCATTTGGCCTTTATTTCATGTAACTTGTGTGCACCATAGTTCAAATGCTTTCATTTTGCTCTGCAACCAAGCACTATTTCATTTGATTTTATTGAAGACATGTCTGCAGATGTACTGTCAGAAGAAAGAGCACAGTGCCCTCTAGTTACAGTTTTTTGAAATAAAAAAATGTGCAAGTTCGATAAACTTCAGCATCTTGTTACTTTAACATCAGAAAATTGTCTCCCTTCCTCTTTGCATCAAAAAATATAATCAGGAGAAGAAAGCTGAAGAAGCCTTTAAACAAGGCTTTGTGTTTAGAGACATCTTGACAGTGACTGAACGTCACCATGCGGAAGCGTATCTCACCACTGTTGCTTTATTTTCTTTTACAAGTTAGAATTTGTATTAACACAGCCAGTAGACAAGTCATGTTCTATTCATCAACCTTAGGCCTTGATATGCTTGGAAATGACTTAAAAGTAGTATGTGTAGCATGTTTAATTAGGTAACCCAGTCTCACTGTAGAGTGGGCACTCCCATTACTGTTCTTCATGTTGACAGTCTGAATAAATCTCCAGCACAAGAGTTGAGTGTGGGCTGCATGTGCCATGCATGGATTACAGCAGGAGCTGCATACCTTGCTACTTATGAAAGCTTCATTATTTAGTTATCTTCTTACAGTTTCACAGCAGTCTTGGGTTCTGCTGTTTAAGTCTTTATCTGGTAGGGCAAAGCTATTGTCATACATCCATGGGAACATGCTCTGTTTAATTATTTGGCTCTTCATTTTTCCTGCTGATTTGAAATAATATTAGAGCAACTACCTACTAAGGTACCTTATGCATTTGTCTTAAAAACAGATACTGGCTTGGAATGTTGTTCCTCTGGGAATGCAGGAAAGTTGTTGCACAAATCTGTGGTCAATTGTAGCACCTTAATTATGTATTGGTATCTACATAGACCAGACAGGATATTTCTAAGAGCACAGAGATACTATATATGCAGAATTCTAATTTTTCTAGAGCAGCGTTTCAGTAATAATGTTATAAATAACAAAAAATGAATTATTTTGTTGCTCCAAGGAGGACGGATGTAGGAATATAAAATATGTGAAGAAATAGGCATCGTTTTAATCACATATGCACAATCTGGCTTTGCTTAAAATTTTCAATAAGGATTGTGTGGATTTTTTTCTTTTATGTTAAAAAAATTGTTGTAAGAAGCAGTTACTGTTCCTAGATGGGAAAATGGTGGGGTGTGAGACTTAAAAAGAGATTCAAGAGCATTTTAATTGATCCCCTTTCTTTGGTGAAGTAGGAAGGTGACACATAATTATTTTTACCTGAAGCATCATTAATAAGTTAGGCTTACATGAAACTTTATTTAAATAAACAGCATTTTGAAGCAGACTTACTCTTGTTATATGTATGCTTTCCCTAATTCCCTCAAGCTTTAACCATCTTACATTGGCTTATTATCACCAATTAAAGCAATTTATATGCTTTTAAAGATCAGAAATTATGCTTCACAGCATTTTTCTAGGCAAGGGAGGAAGTATCCAGTCTTGAGTGACTCTTAGGATGGTCAGTTCAAAACAAAAGGAGGAGCAGGATGCCCAGTAATTCTAGCAGTGGGGCTTTTATTTTATTTTTTTATTTTGTTCCAGCGCTAGTACTGGGTTGAGTTCTGCAGAAAATACTCTAATAAACTTTTATGTGTCCATGGAGAACCTTTCCATGTTCAAAACGTCCATGGTAGCACATAGTGAATGCAGAAAAATGTCTTTTTCATTTCATTGTCATTTTAAGAAAGAAAAGTCTTATCAGTGCCATCTTTTGTGTTCTGGTGAACTAGCTGAAGGTATCAGTGCAGCCTATCACTGCTTTCGTTTTCCTACTTTTGTGACCATGAACATGCAGAGAGCATGTTCATTTTCCTTTCCCCGTGAATAAGGCCTTTTTTGTTTCTTCAGTGAAGAACTTCTGCTAGTTGTCAACATAGCATAAATTCAGTACAAACCTGGCAGAAATACACACCAGTCTAACCACCATTATTGTGATTTAAACTGATGACTGAAGAATTGTAATGAGCACAGCTCTACTGAATAGTTCTGCCACTTTTAATGATCTCACCAGACTCGCAGAAGTCTGAGCTGATATAATAAATGGAAACAAGAATTTCATCTTATTCTTGTAGCTATGTTCTGATTACTTCATAGAAAGGTTGGGGGAAAATGGTGTCTATCCTACATGCTACTGCAGCACAACAGTAAATGATCGCTGTTTTCCATTTCTCTGTAGTACCTCAAGCACACTGAGCCTCCAAGCACAAAGGCAAACAGTCACGTTAAGTAGATGGGTTAGGTCCTGCTTTGCAAAAGCTTCCTGAATCCAGGGACAAGAAATAAAAATTAATTTGATGAAATACAGTAAAATGCACTGCACTCTCAGCCAACCAATTTTCTTTAATCTTATTTGAATCTTTTTTCTTGAGAGGGGAAAAAAGAAGTGTACGGGTGCAGTGTCAAGATGCAGCTTTCATGTGTTCTGTAGCGTGGAAACACTCCTCTGATATGTGATCAGGAATATTATGTTGGACTCGACGATCCTTGTGGGTCCCTTCCAACTCAGGATATTCTATGAAAGTGGGATTTTCTCAACAGTTATTCAGAACTGAAAGCATTTTTTTTTTCTCTAGAGCATCTGTATCACTCTATTGTAGAAGTAAGAGACGCCGTGCTTACAAATTTCTTCATACTTTCCTTCCTTTGTTGTGGAAACTCTGCATAAGTTAGAGTATGTCGTTTTTACAGAATTTTAAAGATGGGTTTAAGTCTCAGAGGATTTAATCCTATTTTTTTTTTCTCCCACTTCAGAGGTTCAACATGCTGTGAAGATTCCTGTGTTGATTGGGTCTGGAGTGACTCTGGAGAATGTGAAGAATTACTTGGATGCAAATGCTCTAATAATTGGTTCGTATTTCAAGAAAGAAGGTTATTGGGCAAACGGTGTTGATCCTGACCGAGTGAAGAAATTCATGGAGCATATAAGTAAACTGAGAGAATGAGTTTGTCTGCAAGCACTGTTTTTCTGTTTGTGTACATAAATGCAGTGTGATATATCATACAGAATTAAAGCACAAATGTGCACTTGAATGGATGATAACTTTAAATGAGAATGCACATCATCTCTGTAACTAGCTGGGGAGCGTGGTGGCACTTTACAATGAACTGGTGCTACGATCTTTGTTTCTAGACCATACATTTCTGTGGCGCTCAAAGCCATCGCCAAGAGAAAACCAGCTCTCCTAATGTGTGTGAAGCATATTCTCTCCAATAAGTAAAGTGCTTATGGAGTTTAAGAATTAGTAGTAAATGCTGATTGCAGGATGAGCTGAGTTTTGTTTTGCATGTTAATACAATAGGACACCCTAAGTTTACAGCTAACAGTATTGTAAATTGGACAAGTTAATTAGCCTTTCAGTTTCCCCATCTGTAAAATGATGATAATAGTACCTACATCACAGGGGGGTTGTAAGACATAATGAATGGATGA
The DNA here is from genome assembly GCF_002078875.1 of Numida meleagris. Classification (NCBI taxonomy): domain Eukaryota; kingdom Metazoa; phylum Chordata; class Aves; order Galliformes; family Numididae; genus Numida; species Numida meleagris. The sequence continues at coordinate 7,980,360 of NC_034418.1, read as the reverse complement.
ACGTACAGCACTTTCATCTCCTCAAATGAAGGGCTCTATTAAAGTTCAAGATCATTATTTTTTCATTAGAATTGTGCATTTATTACAAAAATGTAGTAATTGTATACCATACAAAAATTTAAGATAATTGGGAAATTGATTTACCTACAATACTTATTAGAGAATAAATGTAAATATTTAATTACATTTTAAGTAGTGTTGGAATTTAGTCAAAATGCTTTGCAAAAATTGGAAATTTTAATAAAGTCTTATTTTTCAGCAAGCTCCTACAGCTTTGTACCTCTTCAGACTAGCACTAGCGATGTTAAAATCTGCCAGGTTCCTTCCAGCACACAAGGTGTAATTATGATGGAATCATTTCTACCAGAACTGACAGGTAAACACAGATTTTCATTCTTGCTGTAAAACATAGAGGAAAAATGTGACAGACTAACTGTATATTGTAAGACTCCCCTTGAATTTGATCTTTTAGCTCTAAGGAAGTTTTTTTAAAAACAACAAGAACAACAAAGGATACTTGTTGTGTCACAGCTGTATAAACTGTGGGCATACGTTTTCATTCCTTGGGACTGTGAGCTACATTTGCCCTCTGGGATCTCTCTCTTTCCTTGACATCTATGCATCAGGCTTCTGCCAGTGCTTATGAAAGTTATATAGTACATATCAAAGCAAGTATACAAACGTATGCTTTTTTCTGTCAGCTGACAGAGTGCCCATGCTTCTCTGAACAAAAGATACGTCCTCCTTCAAAAGGCAAAAGAGATTTTCAGGAATTTTAGCTTCATTAATAGAATAGTGATTCCAAAACATCACAGCGTGAGATTATCTTCTCCTCAGGTTCCTTTTTTCTGGGCTAGTCTGTCTCCCACATGACTCCCATCAAAAGCAGACAAATAACTTTGGTGAGCTGACCTCTAGAGAAGCGATTGTTTAGACCTATGACAGCCTTGGCATTCTTCTGCTTATCTCCATTTTCCTCGTAAGTACGCTGACAAAGTTTCAATGCATAGAAATTCTTCTAGGGGCATGTTTATTGTGAGTGGCACTACTTCTTGAGTCCGCATTTACACAGCCGATTTAATCTGCTGAGTGTTTGGACTTCCATCAAAACTACTTGTCATAAAAGAAGGAGCATTCGTGGATGAGCCACTTGCAAAAAATAAAATTAGAAAAAAATGATGAAGAAAAAGTAAAAGATGAGGTCATCCTCAGTCACCTCCAGCTCTCGCTCCTAGCTGCCAGCACAGGCAGTGCGGAAATAGATGAGGATCATGGAAATGTTTTCCAAACTTTTTTCTCCACGCACTCATTCACTCTCAGCATATTTTGAGGTATTTACCAAGTAAGTCACTGATCTCAAATTCAACATCTAAGTTGTTTGAGTTCCATCCTACGCCCTCTTTATTGTGGAAAAATATCACACTAAATAAAATAACTTAGGTCTTAGTAATATTGGTATGCTTAGACTAGCACACTTTCACCTTTCTGTATTAAGGACTGTTGTTAGGGTTTTCACAGTTTTCATCACTGCACAAAAGATTCAGTGATGTTTGCACCAAAAAATATTTTCTGTTGTTAACAACTTCAGAAGTTATTTTCAGTAAGCCAGTAAGCCAGGAAGGCTGACATGTGAGCAGAGTAAACCCCTGCACGTAGTCAGTTGAAAACTAAAGGCAGTATTACTGGTCAGTGATAATTATATGTGAGGAATTGAATGCAGTAGCCAAAAGTCACATTGATTACTGTATGAAAATATAACACGCTACCGGCATGCTTCTTCAGTTGGCTTCTACTCGTTCTTGTCCTAAAACTCAGAAGTGATTATGACTTCGAGGGACTTTCATTTAAAAAGAACGGAAAGGTAAGTGAGAACTGCTTTGTTTAGACCTCTCATATAGCACAGAAGTAATGTTGTACACAGTCTTTGTATGGCAAAAGCTTAGTGTATTTGTGTACATATTCATAACACGTATTAGAACTATAGGCAGCGCTTTCACTGTCAGTACTTCATTTCACACCACTGTGTAATGCTTAGAGAGGGAACAGGCCATGAGTAGGACCTGCATTATTATGGATAAACTGTAAGTGCAAAATGTAGGGACTGGAAGCAAAGGAAAGCTGATTTTAAAGCCTGGAAATGTGATTGATCACCAGCTCTCTATCATTCTTTGTGCTGAAAGTATTTGTCTAGCAGCATTAAGCATCTGCTTGCTTGTTTCACACAGATGCTGTAAGTAGGATTTGACCTTTTGTTCAGAAAGTGTTTGAATGTTTAACGCAAAAAATATGAAGTTATCAGAAAGGCTGTCTCTTTTGGGAAGAGTGTTCAATTTTTATACAGCCCAAGTTCTTAAAGTACTTCGGAGCATGAATAACTTCAGAGTAGAACAAAGAAGGCAGCGCTAATGTGTAGAAACTCCAGAAGTAAATAACAGCTGTTCAAGAAGACTTCTATTAAATATGTATTAATTAATTTGAAGTGCATCACTTAAATATGTGAAGAGATTATCTTGTGTTAATTTACATTAAAACATACAGCACTTGTTAGCCTCATTACTGTATCCTAAGTGTATCCTAAGCTATCACCTCATCCCACACTGAACATTTTGTTGGGTGTTGATTGCTTTCAGTTTGCCCTTTTAAAATGTCAGATAGTGGCCTCTTTCTTGTTGGATCTCTTCTTTCTCACACGTTCTGCTCTTGCATAGTTACTATACTTTCTTGTGTCCATTATGTGCTTAACAGAAGAAAATAGATCATGAAAATGTAAGAGTGACCAGCCACAGCTCAGTTCCCTGATGTGCCCACCTGAACTTGGTGTGTGGTTTTTGCTGTTGACTTGTGAACCAGAAGGAAGAACGCAAATGCCCATTTATGTAATACAATTACTCAGATCTTTAGTATTACCTTCAGTACAGGAAAGACACCTAGAAAAATGGGATCTCTTTAGTGAAGTTACAGAGAAATAAAATTTGCTGATAATAATAATAGACTTTGTGATCTAAATCAATCTATAAATCTAATTCCATTCATAAAACCAGTGTTTTATCCTACGAGGTAACCTGAAGAGGTGCTATCCCAGACAGTCACGCTAGCTTAAAATTCCTATCTCCTAGTTCTGGGTTTTAACTTCTGATCTGTACCTTTGTCATCCTACTTCTGGCTCCCAGGAGAAAGTGCTAGTTAGCCCGTAGCATTTCATAGCACTTGTTGTTCCTGCACCTATTTCAGCAGACTCATTGCCGAGAGAAAACTGAAGAATATATAGGACTTGGAGGCTGGTTATGGCAAAGCAGGAAAGGGGAAGGAAACTAAAATATCTGACTGTAGCAAAATCTTGAAGTCCGTGACAAATTACTATGTAGCATGATTCTCTTGAGAGAAGTGAATGGGGATGTTTATCCCTCTTGACTGTAGTTTCAGGTTGTTTGCAGCCTCTTCAGTTAAGACTTCATGAGTTTGCACCTGGGTTACGTTTCCAAGATCATCTCTGCTTGTATGTGTGCTTAGGGAGACATCTTTTGCTAAATGAAAGCTGAAGTTTAGCGGAATAATGATGGCAATAGGGATGATATCTGTAGCAAAATCCAGGCTTGGAATTCACAGTTTCTTGGTTTAGGAGCAGATTTAGAGACAGTGTATATGTCTGAAAAAAAACCAAACCAAACCAAACAAACAAAAAAAAAACCCTAAGGTTTGCATTACAGAAACTTCATTTTCTGCACCCTTGCCCTAACAACCAGGCAGTGTTTGTGGGGCTGAAGCCATTTCTGCTCTATAAACTATAGAGAGAGAATTGTTTTTAGCTTGTGTGATGTTATAAGCATGACATCCTGGAGCTGGCTTTGAATGCATAAGAAAGACAAAGAACTGGTACTTAGATGTTGAGCTTAGAAACAGAACTGCCTGGTTTTGTTTTGTTTTTGTTTGTTTATTTTGCTTTGTTCTTTTCCATTTGCAATGCCAATCTTTGAAGCCTAAATGATATAATGTTCAGAAAGGATGGAAAATTGGACTGAGATATTCTTTTTGTGGTCTAATGTGCCATGGTGCGTAGTGAAATTGAACCCCCTTGCTCCACTCTACAGTCCCTGCTGCAGAAATACTATGAGAACTTAAAATCCTTCCAATAAGTACTGAGCTGGATTTCCTCCATTGAGATATCAGGGAAAATTATCCAATTAATTCCTTGCTTTTATAAGAAGCACTGCTTTTACTGGAACTTGCAAGCAATTGTGATATGGAACTTCTCTCAGTTTTTTTCTGCTTATTGTTTGACTGTTTTAGACAAGTGGTTATTTGATCCTTTGAATGCTTGTTCACATTTAGAAAACCATTGCTCCTTCCTGTCAGTGTATGTAGATCTGCAGTGAAAAGACAGCATGGAGGCAGCAGGGACATGCAAGTCTGGCTAGAATGTTTGTAGTTAAATGTTGAGACTAATAAATGCACATCTTCAAATGCACAGATAATTTTAGAGGAGGGGAAATTTCTGCAAATAGGAAAGCCGCACACAAGAGGCAGAAGGGCTACAATCCACAACCTGATTTGCTTCTTTTCCTTGTAGTTCGAAGCTTTAGAAGTAGTAAAGGTAAGGAGAGCCTAGAATGTTTCTTGTTAAACAGTTCAGGGTGGGAAAGTGTGTGAGGGTAATTTTCTTGATCAAAAATCCATTGATTTTTTTAACAGGCAGGCTTCTTTCAAGATGTTAGCAAATGATTTTGCTGAATTGGGCTAAAACTACTACTTCTTTCCTGCCACTGACAAGTTCTCATTGTTTCACAATGTAAATGCAGTGTTGGACAGCAAGCCTTATGCTTTGACTTCTTTTTCCAGAGGATGTTACTCTCTCTGAAATGAATGGCGGAGAGATGGTGCTTGTTTGAGGGGAATGTTTGGTTCCTGTGTGTTCCTCTGCTAATAGGCATGTTCTCCTGTAGCTGTGTAAAACATGATCCATTTTCTTTAAAAGAAGCGTGGATTAGAATTAGTACCAGGTTGAGCAGAAGCGACCCCATTTTTTCCCGTTAACCAGAGTTCTTGAATCCTTCCCTATCTTTGATTTCCTTTTTGTATATCAAAATGCATACAGAACTTCTATTTTTGTCCTGCTGCCAGTACATGGAGATGGAATCTAATATAGGTGGTAGGAGCTGATGAACCTGCTGGCATTTCAGACCTTCTTATTGCTTTGTGAACAACTTTAGGTGTACAAGTTTGTTGTAAAAGAAATAGCTGAATTTGCCAAATGGCAGTCCTAAATCCAGATCTTAAGCAATACTTTCTTCTTCCTGTGGCCCTCTCAGCTGTGGCTGCACAGGGACCAAGCAAGAAGTACAGCTAATGGGCCTTGGTGTGCTCACCATGGGCAAAGCGGAGAACCTGCACATCCCAGCACCCCCTGAGTCCTGGTGTCCCAGGACTGAGCCTACTGGACATGCAGCAGACACTGCTCAACAGGCAGTGGGTATTGTTCCCACACATGTTATCTGCTGCCAAACCACATTCTGGGGAATCTGCCTTTGTGCAACTGAAGATGATGTTGTGCAGAAGCTTGCAACAGAGAGTTGTTAACATGCAGGCAGTGACCACTCAAAGTCTTGGAGACACTTCATTACCTCTGGGAGCTCCAGCCTGTGCGCGGATGCCAATACATTGATTGTGTGAACAAATGCTCTGTGAGCGCCTGTGCAGAACTTTGCAGGGGAATGTGGGTACAGGGTGCTGCGTGCACCACTGCCACACAACCAGGGAGCATTTGCAGAAAGACAGAACCACAGACTGACTGAGGTTGGAAGGGCCTCTGTAGGCTGTATGGGAGCCTATAAGAAAGGAGACAGGCTCTTTAGTGAGGTCTGTTGTGACAGGACAGGGCAAAATGGTTTCAAACTAAAAGAGGGGAGATTTAGATTGTATATAAGAAAAACGTGTTTGTTTTTTTTACAATAAAGGTGGTGAAGCACTGGAACAGGCTGCCCAGAGATGTGGTGGATGCCCCTCCCTGGAGATATTCAAGGTCAGGCTGCAGGGGGCTCTGAGCACCTGATGGAGCTGTAGGTGTCCCTGTTCATTGCAGGGGAGTTGGACTAGATGGCCTTTAAGGGTCCCTTCCAACTGAAATGATTCTATGATTCTATGAAATTAAGCATGCAAGATAGTAATTAAACTCAGAATTGATTGACTTAGTGCTGCAGCTACTGTATTAGCTGTGCCATGTTTTACCACTATCCAAATGAGGTCACAAAACGGAGGAAACTGAAATCATGCTTCATATAAATATAGGAGGAATCCCAGATTCAACAGTAAACAAGGATGAAGAGGAAGGCAGTGCGTTAGGGACAAGAAAAGCTGCTGAAGTTTCCTGCAGTTCCTGCCTCATTGTTCCAGCTTCCTGCTTTTTCATTCTGCCTTTCAAGCCTTTCTCTTGCATATACATAGATTATAGTATGCAGAAGACTAAGCTGAAGGAAGAAACTGAATTAATGAAGACATTCTTGTAACAGAGAAAAGATTCTGTTGTCCACAGATGCGCAAAGAAAAATAGAAAAGCAGCTGCCCTTAGAAATGGAGTAAAGTAGAGATAAGTGCCACGTCACGATGCTTTAGTCGAAATCTGAACTGTTGAATGTATTTGTATGAGAAGATTTGTACTTCTATACAGGCATGTAACCAAGAGGAGAAACCATAATATCTCTTGTCTCAGATACTGTCCTGAATAGTGTTGACATTTTGTTCAACTTCCAGTTGGAGAGCAAGGATAAAAGTGATTAACTTTCCACTGTTCTGCTATGGATGACAGTATTAATAATTGGTTTATTGCAAAAAACTTTAGTTTCCTTGAGATCAAACTACCAGATGTTTAACTGTCCTCTGTCATCTTCCACAGAAAGATTCTGAAGGGCACAAACCCCCATCTCACCAGTTTCCTCCTCTCTTCTGCAGGATGTTTATTTGTGTTTTCCGAAAGCCTTTGGGCAGATCCACTATAAAGGTGATGGAAGAAATTGATATGGCAAGTTGGGAGTTAGGTTAGATGAAATAAAGTTGGAGATACAGCAATCAAGGGTAGGCTTCCTGGATCACCTGGACTGCAGAATTAAGAAACTGAAGATATAGTTGGCTAGTAATGAGTTCTTACATTAACAGGGTACCTGCACCACAACCATGAGGTGGGGAGCACTGGAGTTGGAATGAGCTTCCTTATTTTACTCCTTGCACTAGTTTCCCCATACAATTTTGCTCCTCTGTGTAAATCATCAACTGAAGCATTAATGACAGCAAATGCAGCTAGTGGCACATGGGCTGTGAAAATTAGTTTATAACACCTTACTAATAGTAAGTCAAACTCTCAAATAATTATATGACTAATATTTCAGTTGGGCACTGAAAACCAAGTTTCAGGAAATAAGGTTGTTTGGTTGGTTGGTTGGGTTTTTTACACAGCCTTGGTCAAATAGCCACAAATATTATAGGACTCCTCTGAAGCTCTAGCCATGGCTGCGGCAACAGACATGGTGAAATAGATCAGTGGTCCAATCTGCTTTGACAACTCCTATGTAACTAAAAATAGGAAAAATAGAAGAGAAAATTTGTAGGGCTGGTAGTGGCTTGTATTTTTCAATAATTTATCAAGATTCGAGAGCACAGATTTCCTTTGGGAAATATTAGTTCTTAGGTTTACAAAGTGCCTCAGTTGTAAATACCCATAAAAATGACAATTTGGTAGGTCGTATTTATTCGTAAGCGGGTCAAAGGACATTAGCGTATTCCTCCTATATAAATCTGTCAAGTACAGAATTTCTTTATGCTCCCAAATCACAAAAGCGCCTCTTACAGTCAAGGAGAAAACGTCGCATTATTGCCAATGAAGGACAACAAGCAAGCATATCGATCTCTACCCAATAACTTTTGCCCTGCTTGCTAAGTTTTTATCACTGTAACTGGACACATCAAGGGATTGGATTTAATATATACATATAGTGCTGATTTATTACAGGAGGAGAAATACAATCTGGCCTTACTCCTAGCTCAATATTTTAACACTTATTTTGTCCCTTGCATAGAAGTTTGCTGTGACTTTTCCTACTGACAAGGTACATAACTTTCAGATACCCCTGGATGTACCCAAATCTTCAGCTTCTGTAGCTCTGCCAACTGTTACCTGTGTTTATGCATCCTACATTTGATGGTCTTACAGTCCTGAGTCTTGATTTTAAGGGTTTATATATGTGGAATTCTGTAGCAAAATTGCTGCTTGATTTGGAGATGCATAAATAAGGATGTTCCTGGAGAGAGGAGAGGTGAGATTGCAGAGCATACAGGCATAGAGGTCTGAATGCTGATTGCTGAGCTTTGTTTCAGGCTGTGTTGGCTCTCATCTCATATGTGGCAACATATATGTTAAGCTTTTATATAAAAGGGCACCTTACTCGTCACAGATACTGGCATGTAGCAGCATCCTTTTGTGTTCTCTCTTTTGTTGGTAAAACTTTGTATTTTTTGGTCATTTTTTGTTGATAACTGCAGACTGCTGTAGAGGGTTTGGCCCACTTGATCCCCAAAGCCTAATCTTTGGACTCTCATATCTAGGCAGAAGATTTTTGGTTGCTCTTTAGCTTCCTAATAGGTGGGCAACCCTTCTGTGGAATAAATGGGTGCAGAAGTAGCTGGTAAATTTCTGCTCATGACGTGGAGAGGAAGGAACTCGAGTTTCTCCAGATGTGTCCTTTCCCAGCCAGCAATTTTGTTGTGAGGTTATATTCAAAGATTCTCTACATTTGTCAACATTTCCAGATATTTAGTAATCCCAGCCTTTCCTTGGCATGTAAGCAGATACTTTCTACAGTGTGAGCACCACAAATCTGGCGCTGGAAATGCCCACTGCACTGCAGGTGGAGCACACACTTATGGTAAAGGTGATGTGGTTGGGCTCTTGTGCATGTGCTCTCCTGCTGAGTTTCACAAGCACAACGGATTGGATGCGTCCCAAAAATTTTGGAATTATGTTGCATGTTCAGACCATCTGTGCAACACATGTACCACAGGTCTGATGATTCTTTAAGAGCTGGACACAATGCATGAACTACACAGCTCCTGGTGACATATTACAGTATAGAAAATTCAGAACAGGATAATGGCACACAGAAATCCTGCCTTTCACTGGGAGCCTCTAGGAAGAATTCTGCCGTTGGAAGAATGTGATTCTTGATTCTTCCGTCTCCCATGTTGTGACAGAGAGCCATACTGTAAGACTTAGCCTGCTTTCCCTGTGGTTTCCTATTGCATAAATTTTGACAGGATCTCAGAAGGCAGTGGTTTTTAATTTGGGGGGGAAAGGGGTGCCTTGACTGGAACATATTTTCTTCACCCATGTGAATTTAAGCCAGAAAAGGAGAGAAAAATAGAGAGCGCAAGTTGGAGGTAAGGAGAGGAAAATATGACCCAGGGTGCTCATTATTCAATTCAGCTTTGCCAGCCTTCTTCAAATCATGTAAGAGAACCAGGCCCAGAATGAGAGTTACAACTGCTCCCATGGAATTCTCCCCTTTCCAGGTAAGTACGGAAAGCTGTAGTTGCTGGATCAATGATGAATCACGATTTTGCTCATCCAAAGAGCCTTGGGTCTTTTCCCCCTTCCAAGCATTTACTTTACTTGCAGGGCTGACAGAAAAGCAGTAGATTGCTTTTTTTCTTTTTTCTTTTCTTTTTTTTCAAATATCCATTTGCCTCTCCATTTATCTACTTTGATCTAAAATATAGAACCTGATGGATGCCCTAGGTAAATCAAACATTTTCTGTCTGCCAAAACGGTTTTGCAAATGCTTATTTCATGCCATTACCATTTTTCTGTTTCTAGCAGTAAATCAAAAAGTATCACCCATTCATCCACTTTAAAAGTAATGCCTTTCCTTTGCATAATTACACATACCCAGTGGAGATCTGTATGCATAGTAAATCTATTCCTTTAAAAGGTTTCGCCTTAAGTACCGCAGTGACATAAATTGGTGTAGAGCAAATTTATTTATTGAAGAGGTTTATTCTTTTAAATGATCTGGTAACTGTTACACTTCCATTGTTTGATTTTGGGTGGGGAGGGCTTTTATTAATGGATCAGATTTAATTCTGCAGCAGTTGTTTATGTGAAAAGGTCTCGCTCCTTACAGGACTCTGTAGCAATTTATATGTGTGTAATTTATTCTCATTACAGGTTTGTTCTTAACTGGTGTTCAGGGGGTCTTCACTGTATCTCCAGTAGATCCTTGAGAATTAAATAGTTTAACGAATTTAATGAGCAAACCTGGAAGAAGTACAAATAGAGTATTGTATGTATTTGTACATCGCCTCTCCAAATGTGCAAATAACATAAATAAGGTTTTAAAAGTGAGAGAGAAATTGCGAGAAACAAATGTCTTCCAGCAGTAAGCAGCCCCGGCAATATTTTGGCAAAGTGAAGATTCAAAAAATGGGTTTCTTCATCATTCTCATGTAAACTTCTTCATTTTTATCAGCCATGCTTGTAGCTCTCAGGGGTGTCAAACCTAAAGCAGACAAGCCCAGCTGGTGGAAGCCTGAGAGTGAAATAATGAATTTTTTAGCAGATCCAAGTTTATTTTTAGGCTTAATAGAATTATCTTTCATTTCCCTGCAAGTGAAATTGTAGGAAGGATATTTAAAAAAAAAAGAAAAAGAAAGAAAGAAATTTTACCAGGACAGCAAAAGTAGCACTGGAACCTAACCACAGCTGAGTGCATACTGATCCTGAGTGCACCTGAAATCATGGCAAATATTTACATACGTGTTCAGTTTCATGCATATAGAAGTCTGGAGTCATGTGCCGAGTCTGAGAATATACAAGATTGTAGGCTAAGTTGTACTATGAGTGACGTCCTGGAGAACTGAACAGAACTTACAGCGTTGCTGTGTTTTCTGTGGAGGTATTTTGTGTGGCACTGGATGGGAAAGTAAAATTCAAGTATTTCTTTAGGCTATGCAATAAAAACATGCAGAAACATTTTGGGGAGAGGATGATTCATAGACAAGTTGCAGGTATTGAATCTCATTTGGTTAATGAAGGCAATTTCATGAACACAATCAAAATGTTCAACCCTATAATTTCACACTATCCATTTCAAAATGCTGTCTTTTTGTCTCCCTAGCTTTACAAAGCTGTCAACGCTGTCTTACCTTCAGTTGGAAGGAAAATATTGCTTTATTATCCAAAGCACGCCTGAGAAAATGCCATGGGCCTGGGATGAGGAGATACATATGATAATTACAGATTTAGCAAGGGCCGTATATTGAAGGGGGAAATCTTTTACGTGCAGCTCCACGTCCCATGCCCACTAAGGTCACTCGTTTTGAGATTTCATTTAAAGCGGATCTGGCTTTTTGGGGTCTTTTTCTAATACGTTAAGTAGATCAGAGGTTACCAACTGCCCCTTTTTGATCAGAATTGACCGAGGTTTTTGGAACCATATGGCTTCACAACAGTAATGAGAAGAGTAAGAATCTCTGGGCAGGGGGAGCTTGGGGAGCACTCCCCGTGCAAACATTAAGGGTCAGATTCAGTACTGGTGTGTTGACTTTGGTCGATTTGCATGTTCTTAAAGTTTGTTTCTTGTTTCACGTCAATTCTAGCCACTGCATTTCACACTTAATACTGATATGTTACAATAAATCTCAGGGTTTTTTTTAGTATTTAGGTGTACGCATAAAGACACATACAGTCTAGTCCAGCTGTTTCAGCTACCCTGAGTAACATATTTGCAGAGAGATGTATGCTCTGAGTAGGAGGAAAAAAGCACTTTTAACCGGTTTGTTGATAGTTGTAAAGGCAGGACTGTGTGATGTGGTTGCCTGTGATAGCAAGAGACTGGATTAGTAAGTGACAAAGATGCCTCTTTGAATGCGCTCATGCGAGCTGCTGACTGGGAGCACTGAGGGTGCAGCTTTCGCCGCTGGAAACAGCCTCTCTTCTGTTCTGTAGTTGGGAACCAGAGGAGCCACCTTAAAGGGCAAGAGTACCTCAGCTCCCAAACTGGTTCAATCTTTGTCTTCCCATGCTGTTTGCATCGATGCTAATCAATGTTAATTATGGTAGTGGGGCTTGTGATGTACTCATTATAAGAGCCATCCTATTTTTCTGTGCTTGTACAGTGTGTAACACAATAGAGCCCTGATTGGGGTTCCCTAGATGCTACAAATAGTAATACAAATTGTTGTTATAATGAATACGTGGTTCATGGTGCAAGACTGCCCAACCCAGTTCATACAGCCTACTGAAGCATCACATGGTGGCTGTTTGCGGTTACCGCTCACTATGGCATACTGGATGTGTCTTGACAGCTGGGGCCTCAGCGCAGTAACCCATTTAAGCTTTTGTTCATGTTTAAATAGGTGCTTGATTTTAACTTGTATTAATGTCTGTGGTTGGTGTAAATATATACTTGAAATTAGGCATCTACTTTAAAAACTCCTCTGATTCAGGTTCCTTATTATGCTGCATTCCCTATCCCACTACCGCTCGGACTACACCAAGAGTTGACAGCTACTGCAGGATGATATATCAGGGTGTTTGTTTCTTTCCCAGGTCAGCAGTTAGGTGCAAGTGCTGGGAGTTGCTTCCTCCTGGAGCGGAGCAGCCTGCTGAGTGTAGCTGTGGGTGGGCACCCACCTGCTGCTGGGCCCAAGGGAGCCAGCAAGCTGGTGGCTGCGGTCTCCTTCCCAGCCGCGCGCTCCATGCTGGCACCCCTGTGCTGAGCTGGTATGTGACAGATGCAGTCTCCTCTGTTGGATTGGGTTCAGCTGGGCTGTCAGTCTTGCTGGGAATTCCAAATCTATTGTTTATACACATTACTTACTTTAAATAATTACTGTTCAGCCCTTGATTCTGCAGCCCTACCCTCTCAAATTCCAGTGACTTGGAATAGCTTCATAAATTTTTATCAAAGAAAGTTTTTGACAAAGACCCTCATTCTTGTTACTTTTTTTTTTATCTTAAAGGAATATTGGTTCTAGTCCCATTTTTTTCAGCTTCCACAGGACTGTGTGCCTGGACATTAGTTACCTGTCTGCACTTTGGCCTGTACTTGTTTAAATCCCATCAGTTCTCTGTTGTGTACAGCAGTATGTTTGTCAAGCTTGCATGACAAAAATGTTTTAAATCGTTAATGTTTTATGTTACCTCTCTTGAGAGTATGTTTTTAAAGGATTTTGAGTCAGTGTTGTTGCTTCAGTGTTTGGAATTAATTTAAAATATTTAGTGTAGCAGCTAGATTTTTCCCTATCAACTATGCTTTACTGAAATTTCATGATCTACAGCACACCCTAGTGATATCTGGAAATCATGAAGATAGGCTCAGTCAATTTTACTTGCTCTGTGATGATATAAAACTTAGGACTCCACATAAGCCAAGACCACGAACGTAAAAATGCCTTCATATCCAAGATGGGAAGAGGTTTACATCCCTTGCTTTATAAAACAAAAACAGCCCTAGAAATTGGGACCACAGTATATTCTTCTGTGAAAACGAAGTCTGTATAATGAGTTCCTCTGGATTTCAATCTGAAGCGTAGAACACATTATTAAAACAGACCATGGGAGAAAGCAGATTGAGTTGTATAAGAAGAGAGGAGAATACTTGTTGAAGTTTTCTTTTAGAGACAGCATGGAGGGAGCAAACAGGTGTAAATACAAACAGTGTGAAAGAAACCTGCGGGCAGTCTGTGTAGGTCAGCAGTCTGAATGACCTTTTAGTGTCTCATAACCAAAACATTAAAAGTTACGCTAGATATTCAGTTGCTTCTTTTGCAGATGGTTAGGTCATTGGGGTTTTCAGATGATGGTACCTATATTTAGTTTTCAGTGGCCAATAGGTTCCATATGATCCTGCAGAGGAATGTACACCTACTTGACTTTTTAGGTGACCTTGCACTCACCTTCTTCTGGATCTGTATTTCAATAATCTGATTTTTTATAGATGTCTGAATGCACAGAATGTTAAGGGTTCTGAATTGGCTGCTTGTTGACTCTCTGACAGCATGTGAGGAGAAAGCAGGGTTGAGATGGACTCTGAGAAAGAAGTTGAGAAGAAAGGTATGTATTTATCAGAAGTGAAACCAAATTGGTGATGTATGGATAGCACTGAATGAAAGTGAAAGCAATATGAGTATCATAGAAGAAGAGTGTAGGCCTTTTAAGTTAATGGTTAGTGAAGTTAAACCTCATAGGAATTGTCAAAGAGATAAAGAATTCATCAGACACAAGGTAACTGTGCCCTAAACTCCCACAGTGCAAAAGCTGGAGAGCATGCGCTGCAGATGCTCCCGGCAGCTTATGCAAGTCCACTAGGCCTGTAGAATTGCTGTTAGCTGTGTGTGCTTAAGCTCCAAGCAGCTAAGCTCTTCCAGGAAAAAGCAGGTTTGGCCAGCAAGCACTGAATGCCTGGAGGTGAGCATTCAGTTCTTATTTTCTTGAAGGGTCACTGAAACCTTGACCACTGCAAGGTACCACATTCCAGTATCCTTGACCAGCTTGCAGCTGCAGCCTGGCTCCACAGAAATAACTAATCCTCTATCTCTGTTACATCAGCAGAGCATTAATTGCCTATGTAAGGCAAGGCTAAAGGTGGGGTCATTTCTGGCTCACTCATGCATGAGAAATCTGTAGTATTTTGGGAAGAGGCAAGTTTCTTCTCAAAGGTCTCTGCATTTCACTCTTGTCAGGTAATCCAAACAATAATGGAAATGAGTATTTTTTATGTAAATAAAAACAAAAAGTTTGCAATAATTTATGGTATTTATTTAAATGACATGCAAATTACTTTGTGAAACTTAGGGGGGAAAGCATCACAACTGAAACAGCACAATTGTTTCCAAGAATGCCTCGCATTCATTTCAAATCCACATACAATATTTCATTCATGCTTAATTATTTCCCCAATGCTAGTCTAAGCATTACTAGTTCTCTTTGTCTTTTTGCTTTTGCATGCAGTGTGATTAGCAGAACTGCTTGTGCTCTACCAACTCCTGCACATATGGGGTTTAGCCTCATTGTTCAAGGGGTGGAGCAACAAGCAATATGAACACTCATGCTGCCAAATTTGGCACACGTGAGCCCTCCAAAGTATACAGATATCACCCGTTTCATTTAAATCCCTGTCCATATTTTGCATTGCAGCCATAACGGCAACTCCATTGTCTGGGTGTATTATTTGAAGCAGCTTTTCTCTCATTGTTTGTGTACTGTAATCCTTGAGGTTTCTGTAGTCATCGTGAGCAGCTTACTTGAAAGAAATCACTTAGCTCTCACAGATCACTCTCTGAACCTGCTGGCAAAGGAACAGGCCATGACTAAAGCATGGGACCTGTGATCTTTCTGAAGAAAATCTCTTCAGTAGAGTTTATAATTTGTTGCTTTCATGGGGCTCTGTTCTCAGGGCTCAGATTCAGTGTTATCTTTCGTCCCCCGTGGATTTTTTCTACAAGGCATGATGGGAACATAAGCTGGAAAAAAAAAAAAAAATAATAATGCTAGCTGTGGATGTGTGCCCTAACAACGTTTTACACACATTTCAACTACTGGCAAAGAGAGACATCTACTGTTTGACAGAAATTAAGGATAGTTGCTTATTGTAATTGCAGCAAAATCTTAGCCTTTTATTCCTCCATGGTATAGAGATTGGCACATCCTGCTGTGAGTCTTTTCAACAGACTTTGGAGAACTTAATGCTTGTCTGCTTAGGGCAGAATAAAAGATCCCCTGGAACTTATCACAGAACAGGGGCTGCTCAGTTCTTTCCCTTTCTAGCATTCAGTCATCTGCATGGTCAATGTTCCCTACTCCAGTGGCACTTGCATTTCATGGTTGTGTATGTGCACACTGTTGTAGGTAAAGCAGCCTGGCATAACCCTTTCTTTATAAATTATGCCCATTACAGGTTTTGAATGCGTATCATTTACTCCTGAAATAGCTATTTGTTGGATTTTTAAGATAGTGGCTCCCAAAATGAGGCCTGCAGAAAGTGAGCCAAGGGCTTCTTTGCAGTTTGTAAAGAAGTGGGCTTATTCCAGGTTTTTTTGTTTTTTTTTTTTCCAAAGTCTGGATCATGTCATAGAACAACTGTAAATATGGTGTAAACACTGTTCTGCTTCATTTAGCTTAGCAGTAACTCCTTAGACAACCTTCTTGTAGTCACAGAGACTTAATGGGATCCCAAAAGGCAACACCTTGTGATTGCACGTAAAGGAGAGAGGTAGCTCAGGCGACGGTATTAGAACACGGTACGCTAAATTGTGTAAGTCCCATTGTAAATCCCAATGTAAATCCCATTATAACCTGTTTGAGTATTTCCAGTGCTTCTGGAAGCTTTGAATCTGGTCTCTCATTGTACAGAGTGATTCAAATTCACCTTTCCATCATGTTGTCTCCAGCAAGTGACATGAGAAAATCAGGCAGTGCAGCCTGTGCCTGTTGGCCTCCTCCCTTCCCTCTGTACCACCTTGGTGAATCTGAGCATCCCCCTGCCTGCAAATTGTCAAAATTCAGACCAGAAGGCTAAAGAAAATTGTTCTCTGTTCCCAGAAGAACAGGAAGCCATGTAAAAAGTCAGACTCTCTTTCATCACCAGTGATGGTATAAATTTGGAAGTGGAGTCAGCCATGGACCCTTGACTTTGATGGGACTTATAATCAGCCCAGTCTTTGTGTCCCCAAAGTACTGTATATTTGTGGCCAGAATTTTATGTAGCTGAACATTTACTACTCTCAGGCTCTGCAAGCACTAGGCTACAGTACGGATTTCTCAACCGCTGAATAGTATTGAGTGTGGAAATTTCACTGAAGTCATTTCAGACATCTTTGAATACCATTCTTTCATCCTTGTCACTAGACTACTTTGTTCCTTAATTGAATTTACTGCACACGTTTTAGATCTGATTTTGAACTTTGTCTGTTTTGCGTGCTCTTTAATGAGAGATTTGGAGAAACATCAGATGCATACATTCTGTGAAAGAGTGATCGGTCAGTGGAGGGAAGTGGTGGTAGGGGATTCTTTTTTTAGTTCCTCTCTAGAAGCCTCACAGATATTTTATGTAGCTTTTTTAGCGGGATTTTCCTTCCACTTCGATGTTCAGATGTGCTATGACATAAACATACAGACTAATTTTGGGACACATAACTTTTACGTTTAGATTTACTGTAGTTTTTCTTTCCTGAAAAGGTCACAAAATGGCTATTCTGTGCCATAAGTACAATTATTGAATTAAGCTGCTAAGGAAACAAAAAACATAGCATGAATGATTATTACAGTGAGTCTAGAGGAGCAGAAGATACGTACGCTCTTTGCAGTTAAGGATATGCTTTAAATATATTTAACAGCTCACTCGGATAGCACTAGCTACAAATATACACTTTATTCCAAACCACTAGTCTATATTTTTAGATCGTCCTTCGAGAATGACATGGTATGAGTTAACTAATAGTGTTTTGTGACCTTCTGCACTGGTAGTCTATTGTTTTGGCATTAAAATTGATTATGCCCAGCTTGTCACTTCATCACTTGGGAGGGGGTGCAGAGAGACCAAAGCAGCACCTCTTAAACCAGCAGTAGAATCATTTAGTTCAGTCACACTGCTCTTCAAATTCACCCCCTTTCCTACAAGCTGATGAGGCAAACCTCCCCTTTGCTTAATGTCACACAAGGTACTTTGAAAGGCTGTGAAGAGACAGATGTTATATAACTTCACTTCATATGCAAAAACCTGCTCTATCGTTTATTTGCATTCAATTAGAAGTCAGACCCTGATGAATATCTAAAGTAGGAAATGGGGAAAAGATTTGCCATCAAGCGTATGCTTTTTTCGTAGTGGATCTCTAGCCTGCTACTGTGCCTCCCCGTACTGAATTGGGCAAAAACGGTCATTTTTACTGTATTATTTACACCTGTATTTCTGAGATGAAGAGTGCCTAATGAGATTACCTAATAAGGTAAAAGTTGCTAGGTTACTGGTTTTAGGATTTCTTTTACTTACGTCACTACACAGTGTTCTGCAGAAAGCACGGTTCCTTTTAAACAGCCATTCTGTAGTTGCAGATTTTCCCTTACTGGGAAAGTCTGGCTCTGTTCAAGGGCCTACGTGCTATAGAATTACTTTCATATTCATTCTCTTTTTCAGTGTAGGTTGTGCCTTGCTTTGTGAATTTCACAATTTGCTAGGTAATCCAGAAAATAAGATGAAGAACTTGACCATTTTAAATGTGTTGTTTTCAAGAAAGAAAAATTCAAATTATAATATGAAGCAGAAGTGGCAGACTCAGAACAGACACTTCTTCCTGTGACCCCTCAGAACACGCATATGGTGGTTTTATAGTATTTAGGGAGAGATAGAGGTTGTATGGAACCCTCAGCTGAGCTGAGGGGAACTGATACAAACCTCTCTCTTAAACCTGGATATGATTAGAAACCTTTTTTGTTACATCTTCTGTTCCCTTTCTTCTCTGTGACCACTCCCATCAGACATTCTGGGAAACACATGATATTTCTTCCTTTTTCCTTTTTTTCCTACTTGCTTTGAATATCATTTTGAATTAAACCATCCTCTCCAGTATCCAAGCTAACACACTGACACAAAAGGGAAGTCTTAATTGGTACTCTAAGTTGCTTTACAAACTTCCAAAGGTGGAGCTGTATTACTTGCACATGCCTCAAGGTCTTTGTCCTGATACTGTAATAGCGATAAATTCAAAGATTGCAAAGAAAAAAAAAAGCTCAACTAGCTGAAACTAGAAGTCTGCCACATACAGTTGCCTAATCCTCGTGTTTTCCAAGGGAATCTCTGGCATAGAAGAAAATTTAAAGAAATGGTGACTTCAGCTTTTTTTGTTCCAACAAGGTTAAGTGTCTCATCTTAAATCTGCCACAGCATCCTGTGGAGGTAATAGGGATTTCAGCTAATTGCATCAGGTGTTTGGGACCATTCCTCCAGCACTGAGCTTGCTCCTGCTGGACACTTTCTCTAGACCCTATACAGAGCAGGCTGGAAGCCAGAATGAATCAGTCTGTTGGCAGCAACAGCCAACCTCCAGATGAAATCATTCCTGGCCCCCCTTGGCCTATCTCCTAGTATGTCAAAAGCTGTGAAAATACACAGTGAACCCAGCACTCTGAGGACATGTTGGACTTGTCTGTAGTTATTTTGGGTTCTGCCATATGCTAGGGAAGGACTTCTGGCAGGAATCTGCTAAGTGGCTCACTAAGGCAGACTGCCTATGCTACTGTTGTTGATTTCTGAGGTACACTTTTGACACACAACTTACTAGTTCAAAGACTTCGAGGAGGTGAAAGGGAATATTTTTGTCCTGTTTGTTTTTAAGAGTCTAAGTTCCTACTAACCTAAAGAGGAAAAAGGCACATCCCACTAAAGGAAGTTAAATAGTGAATGAATGCTGATAAAGAGACAAAGAGAACTGCTACATTGGAATAGCAATGCCATCACTACTTTTAAGAGCCTAGCATAGTGTGAAGAATACAGTGACACCCATGGTAGGGTCTGAATTGCAGCAGGACTACCTTAAACTGCTCTCACTCCACCAATTCCTAGAATATAAAACAAATATGAACGTCTATCCCACATACTAATTATTTCTTAAGACTGGATGTTGAAACTGGCATAAATACATACAAGAATTAGTGATTCCACAATACACAATCCTATAAGAGAGAATTCAGCCAGAAGAGCTATCACTTCTTTCGCTTGAGTTAACTTTTTCCCAGCTGGCACTCCGTGATTGTGGACCCATGGCTAGGTGGTCGGACAGCCACCAGATGGAGCCAGCCGGGCAGCAAACATGGGCAGGAGAAACTATTGCCGGTCTTGCTGCTTTACTAAGGCTAAAAATGGGGCTTCTATAAACATAGTTATTATGCCAAAACTTAGAGAATGTTTGGTGGACTGTGTGATGTGCTGGTTCACATGTGTAGGCTTGTGCTCAGAAAGAAAAACAACAGGTACTGACTGGTAACTACATGCAGGAAGAAATCTGGATCCAAGTGATTACAATGGCCAACTCCCATCGATTTCAACAGTCAGAAATTCTCGGAGTGTGTAGAGTGTCCGAGAGCAGTACTTATAGCCTTAGAGGATACATTTTACACTGCTATCTCACATTTTCAGTATAGTAACTTCTAGAAAAAAAAATAGATCTAGTAAGTATATGCTGATTTAGCCCTAGTAAATTATTAGTGTTTATCCTTAACTGGAGTTCTGAGTTAATGATTCAGTTCAGGATGGATTGATAAAAATGCCCCTTTTCAGTAGTCTGCAGGCTTGATTGCTCTTCATTTTGCTCCTTGGAAAGCTGCTTACAGCTGGTATTTTGGGGTGTTACTTTTTAAAACGTCTGTGGCATTTTGGTTCTTTTTGTTTTAGGAATTTACATTTAGGAATTTAGGAATTACATTTGCTTTTTACATCCAAATCATAAAAATCATGAGTACCGATAGACCTGTAACATTTTGAGTTGTTAAACAGAGAGTTATTTTATGTGATCATATAAAGCATGGGGAGGTTAAAAAGTCCCCAGTGCAACAACAGGAAAGAGACAAAAATTGCAAGTTATGTTCTTTCTTTTTCTCATTCTGCATTTTCATCTTTTCAACAAGGAACTGAGGAGGGATGCTTTACTTTAAATCAGAGATGAAATCATAATAAAGACTTAGTAGACAGGGAAACAAAAGCCTCTCAATAATCCATCCCTGGAAAACAACAGCTTTTTTAACATTAGGCAGCAACTTTTTAAAGACTGTGCTGGTGTTAAGAAACAGTGTGATATTTCTAGAGCCATATGTGACACAGCTGTTTAGCACTGCTTCAGCTCCTCACTTGTTTCATTACATATGGTGCTATATCAGACTAGCATGCTACACTTTACTGAACCAATGACTGAAATAAACATAGATTAAAAGGATGCAGAATTGTTCTCGGATGAGGCTGCCTGGGCCAGTCCTAACAGGTGGAGTGATGGGTGGACTGTTTCATGGATGGGGACCTGGCTGCGAGGTCATATCCAGAGAGTGGTGGTCAATGGCTCAGTGTCCTGATGCAGATCAGTGACAAATGGTGTCCCTCAGCAGTCAGTACTCACAGCCCAGAAGGACAACTGTATCCTGGGCTGCATCAAAAACAGCATGGCCAGCAGGGTGAGGGAGATGATCCTGCTCCTCTGCTCTGTGCTGGTGATACCTCACCTGGAGTACTGCATCCAGATGTGGAGTCCTCAGTACAGGTGTGGACCTGTTGAAACATGTCCAGTGAGCCACAGAAATGAACCCAGGAATGGAACACCTCCCTCCCCTACAAAGACAGGCTGAGAGCTGGGGCTGTTCAGCTCTCAGAAGAGAAGGCTCTGGGGAGACCTGAGAGCAGCCTTTCAGCATCTAGAGGGAGGGCTGTAAGAAAGAAGGGGCTGGACTCTTCAGCACAGTCTGTTGTGACAGACAAGGGAAATGGTTTCAAACTAAAAGAGGGGAGATTTAGACTGGACATTGGGAAGAAGAATTTTTTTTTTTTTTTAAATACAAAGAGCATTGAGGCACAGGAACAGGCTGCCCAGAGAGGTGGTGGATACCCCATCCTTGGAGTCACCCAAGGTCAGGCTGGACTATGAGCACCTGATGTAGCAGTAGGTGTCCTTGTTCACTGCATGCAAATTGGACTAGATGGCCTTTAATGGTCCCTTTCTACTCAAACGATTCTGGGATTCTATGATTTAATCGTATTCTGTGGCACAGAGCCTCCCTTCCTCTTTTCCTAATAGCCCAGCTGGGCCTGGGAGCTAGGAACACCGCAGGAAACGCTGCGATTTTTTATAACATCGAGAGGGCTTTTGCAAAGCCCCTACACAGTTCCCTCCGGCCGCCGGCTGGGTCCTCACCGGGACGCGGCAGAGGAATGATCCCAATTGCCCAACGCTACCCTGGGCTAAGCATTTCGCCATAGGGAAAGCTGGGCTGAGCCCAGCCCCGGGGCCGGCTCTGGAGGCGGGAGCCCGGCCGCTCCCCGAGGCCGAACTCCCTTCCTGCCTTCCCCTTCCGCAGCCGCGCAGGGTCATCCCGAGGGCCGCGCTCCTCCCCCGGCGCCAGCAGCGCCGCAGCCGCTTTCTGCCGGGCCCGCGGCAGCCAGGCCTCAGGCTGCCGGGCGGAGGCGGGCGCCGAGCGTGCTGCGGGCTGAGGTAGGAGGCCGCCGGCAGGCTAAGCGGGGCCGAGGGAGGAGCCGCGGCCGGGAGGAAGGGCCGCGCGGGGTCCGCGTGACTTAGCCGGGTGGTCGCTGCAGCGGGCCGCACTGGGGATGGGGTCGTTAGGAACGTTCCAGAAGGTGTCGGGGGCGGTAGCGCGAGCTCCGGGCCCGGCAGTGAGACGCTGGCAGGCCCGGGAGGGCTCGGCCAGGAGCCGCAGTGCGGCGGGATGGGAGCGTGGGGCCGGGAGGGGCGGATCGCTGCGGCTGGCTGCAGCCGGGGGTTGGGGGGGGGAAATGGGGCCCCCTGCAGCCCGCGGTGGTTCCCCTGGCCTGAGGTGCTGTGTAGCTTCACACCAGACTGAGCTTTCCTGATTATTTCCCAGTATCAGCCAGCTGATGTAACGGGCCAGCAGCTCATGCAAGTGTTTTCTCCAAAATGTTGCACCTTACTAGGAATCAAAAAAAAAAAAAAGCAATTTATAAGTCAAAAGAGATGTTGAGTAGATCTGACATGTTTTTAAGAAATGAGGCGCTTGTGACCAGACTTACCGACTCTTACTAGCTTAGCCAGCTTCCATATACTACAGAAATTTGATGCTTCCTTTGCATCTGAGTTTCTTTGCTCATAAAACATCATTTCATGTTAAAGCCAAGCAATCCAACAGAGTAATTTGACATACCAGCAAGTTATGTCAAGGAGGTATTCCTTTAATACAGCGCTGGGTGCATTGAGGATCGCTCCACCCAACGTTCACACTGAGGAGGCACATAGCTGTACATGTAAAGGCAGAGTGTATCCATATTCATTACATTTACCTGAAATGGGTTATATATGCATTGAGTTTCCAGGAACTCATTAGCATACTATTCCACCCTCTTGCACATGCACCCTAAAATGATGGGAGCAGTCTCTGGGTCTGATGGTCACTGGATGAAGGCTAGTAGTCATCCTTGCAAAAGTTCAAAGTCTGCCTCACTGTGAAGGCAAACTTGGGGGAGGGGGGGGGTTGCTTTTTGTTGCAACAGCAATTCTGCCTCCTTATCTTCACAGGACCCTCCCCATAAGTTACAAACAGCAACTCTGCTTGTCTTCACAGAACCTCATATTCCTATTATTTCTGTGTTCCTTCCTAAAGTTTCCTGTTCGGGCAAGCTATGAGGCCTAGTTTAAGCAAGGCTATACACTGTCTCCTTGATTCAATGTGTATTACAATTAGATTGCTTTAAGAAGCTGGAAGCTAGTTTGACTGTTGGGGTGTAGCTATCAGAAAGATCAACACAATGGAAAAGGCATTACAAAGAGGTAGAAAGACCAGCACAATAGAAAGATGTTACAAAGGAAGGGACGTAGATCACTCACCTGCATCAGAAGATTCTGGGTTTGGAGGGAAAAGCTCCACCAAGGAGGGATCTCCAGAAAGAGATCCTTCCTCGGGGCAGTCAGCCCTTAAATGAGGCTTAAGAGTGAATTGCCTTCACCTGTGTTCCCAGGGCTGACTGGGTCTTTCCTCCAGATCCTCAATCAGTGGTTCAGGCCGTGACTCAGCAGTTCCCATACAGGGGGAAACATATCGCGCTTACATTCTGATGAGCAAGAGTCTGAATTAGACTAGAAAAAAATTTGGATTTGATATGGGAAAGAAAAGGCGGGCAGACTGTGTTTCCTTGTGTTTATCTTTATGAATCAGCTTAACTTATCTCTGACTTAAGCAATCCTATTTCTCAAGCTCAAACTTTTAAAATTGTATTGGAATATATGACAGTTTTCAACTTCTAGTAAGCTTTCAGAGTTTTCTGAGGCATGCTGTCATTAAGCTCTCTTATTTGGAGAGCCACAAGTTATGATAGAAGTCAGTGGTTTCTATAGCTCTGCCCACCTAGGCAGTCAGAGAATGCTGTTCACTGTCAGTCAAATGTTTAAAGCCCAAAATAGCTGTGCTTTCCTGTATTCTTTCACAGCACAAGGAGTCATTGTAGGCAGAGCTGTCGGATCTTCCCCCCCTTCCATCCAAAGGGGGCAGGTGTATATATCACATGCAGGTGGAATTGACATGCCTTTCTCTCCTCTGGCTTAGCCATCAAAGGATGAAGTAGTAGCATTACAAAAGTTAACAGGAAGCCATCTAACAAAGAATTGCAAAGCAGCTTTGCTGGACAGGCAATAAATAGGCTTTCCACAGGAAAAAAAAATGTAAAGGAGAGGGAAAATTTTAAGAACTACCTGAATTTGGCTTTGAGAGCTCATCAGCAACCTGGTTTGCATTACTCATCAGGAAGACTAGGGTTATACGGTTAGTTTTGATCCCAAGGAGCTCCTCAGCGAGAGCTGTGCTGTGCTGTCCTGTCAGTGCTGTAAGCCTTCACAGTGATGGATTTTCTGCAAGCCGTTCTATAGATTTAGCCCAAAGAGAAAAAGTGAAGATGTTTCAGCACTCAGGCTGTTGGTTTAGCCTGAGATCGTGCTTGAGGTGGAGCAGGGCACTAACACGTTCATTTCCTTCTCATGGAGAGCAAGAACTGTGTTCTGCAGCAGTTGTGCCCTCTCGTTGCTCATGTAAATGTCATTCTAAATGGAAGGCAGCTTACCTACTGCTAAGTGAGTGTCAGCGGTTTATGGGCAGGTTTGGCTCTGTTCAGCTCTGTTCCATGACTAATGAGGCGGGGGGACCCACGGACCCACGCCCTGGAAAAAGGGAGAGGGTAGGGAGATGGGCCTAAACACAAAACAGCGGCAATGATCTGAGGAGAAACAAACTAATTTACTAAATAAGATATCGGAATACAAGATAACACAGTATAATACAATACAATATAATTGGAATTGAAACTACTAAATAACATGAGAGTGTCCAAAAACCAAAAGGCCTTACTCAAATGCTGGCAGTAAGACGGCTGGGGGTGGAGATGCTGCCGGGACAAGCGGGAGGGAAGCGAGCAAAATGGGAACGTCTCATGATATGTGAACAGTTTCTGTCTTTCCCTCTGAACGGAAAACGGTAACAGAACAGCGAGCAGTCCTCTGGGAAATGTAGTTCTTCTTCTCTTCTGAGAACCAGGTACCCGGCACTATCCACAATCCGCAGAACTGGAGCATTAACTCTTTAACTCCCAGTGCACTACATGATGTTGTGAAGTGGAATACCGATAACCAAAAATCATAAAACCATGACAGTGAGTTAGGGACAAATACTTTTTCTTCTCATTTTTCAACATCACTATTGCCAGTATTGGTAGGAGGAGTTGCACTAGTGGTACATTTTGGTCTTTGTTTTCTTAGTGTTCTAGGAAGAACAGAGCAGCTGTTTTTTAGTGCTTTGAGCTTGAGCTTCGTTGAAGGAGACAATGGATGCAGAGCGTGTCACTAACCAGCACGCACTGTTACTGTCATTCACTGCTGTGTCCTAAGCCTGACAGCAACCCAAAGCAACTGTGGTAAAATGAAGAGCTGCCATGTTTGAAGAGCACAGTTTTGTTCAATGTTTACCATGCTTGGATATTGCAAAGACAGAAATGGCTTGGAGTCGGCCATTTTAATGCAAAAGAAACCTTTCGTTTTCACAATAG
>NC_034418.1:7949801-7951829 GCF_002078875.1 Numida meleagris | reverse complement strand
GCCTCTCTCTAGGATTTCATGTCAGACAATGGGGAGTAACATCTCTCTTCATTTTCTAGGAGGAGCGCTTGGTGGATTGCTTGGTGCCTGGATGACCAGTGGACAGTTCAAGCCGGTCCCTCAGATTTTAATGGAGTTGCCTCCTGCCGAGCAGCAGAAACTCTACGATGAAGCCATTGCTATAGTCAGGAACCTAGACTGGACTGATATTGTTCAGCTGACTGCACTTGTAATGGGAAGTGGTCACCTCCAGCAGCAGTTGGCAGGAGTAGTGATAAATTACCTCACCAGAGAGCTAAGTGCAGAGATAAAGTATGGAGAGTAAATCTTCCCAGAGTGTGTTTTTAGACTGTAGTGAATTTTACTCTGACAATTGTGATTCTTCAATGTATCAGTTATTAGTTACCTTTACTAGTTATAAATGTAGGCAGAACTAAGTATTACCTTGTTTTTCTTTCGTTTTTTTTTTTTTTAAATGGAAGTTATTTTTAGTTTATTGTATTATCCTGTCACTGCCTTGCTTTGTTATTTGAAGTACTGTGTACTGGGATTGAATTCAAGATTACTGAAGGGAATTCTGGTTCTCTTGCCATGTAATGTAGCACTAGGTAAAATTTTCAAAGTCATAGTATTTTATTTAGGAGATGTAATCCTGTTTGTAGAAGTGGTTTGAATTTCTTCTGTGTATGGCATGAATGCTAAAGTAGCTAGGGCACTTTGAAGAATTTTACCTGACGTCTGAGTCCTACAAGGGAAAGTTGCAAGAAATTATTTCTACTGTGAACTCAAAAACCTCAAGCCTTTCTTGATTCTTTGTCACATTTTTATTGTAATTCTTGGGAATTCGTTTCTGTGAGAAGAGAATCCAATACCTGTTTAGAGAAACTTAGAAGAACAGGTAATGAAAGTCTACAGAATTAGTAGTTCCTGATATCCTAGAACTGGAAGGTGTGGGAAGGAGACTGGTTAAAAAAAGGGAGTGAGGGATAAGGGGAAATCTGACATTTTAATACGATTAGGATAGTCATTTTAGCATTCATTTCTCAAATGATTCTGAACATCTGTTCCTCTGTTTTCATTAAAATATTCCTAAGAAGCATCACAATGGTCTGTGTTTGGCTTTAGAGTGCATGAACTGTTTTTAAGCATGGAAGAAGATGGGGAAAAGAAGTGAGTTCTGAGAAGTAAATAACTTATGGCAAAAATTAGGACATAGAGAAGATACATAGCAGGTATGTAAACTACAATCTACCAGGTATGTTTGAATGAGGTTCTGTGTGGTCTGTGTCCTGGAGCCGTACCCAAGGCTGAATAAGGCCAGCAATTGCTTGAGGCAAAGGGAATATACTGCAGAACTGGATGGAAACTTTCTTACGTTTTTCACTGCTGTAATTCGCCCTTGTTCATTTTTCTGAGTTAGTCCAAACTACAAAGTCCTCTGCTCTATTCTGTGGCTTCATTTATAGTTGCAGTGAGCATTATCTTTTCACTAGCAAAAAAATGTAGGAGATTGTTAGCTCATCAGTTCCCAGAAATTAAAGAGCAAGTAATTCTTTATTTTTGCACAGTGACTGTGTCAGTGCAGTTACTCTCACTGATTCCAGAGCTCTAAGCAACAGGGTTTTGTCCCTCTTGCAGCAATCAACCTAAACATCTTTTTCAGGAGCATACACAGCCAAGATGCCCATCCGTGTGGATCAAATGATGCAACTGCTTTGCAGTGTTTCTCGGAAGAGGGGAATGAAAGCTGCTGTGAAGCGCTCTTTTCAAGGAGGGATAGTGGCAATTACAACAGCATTTATTGGAGGCCTGGTAGCAGGTCCACCTGGTATCGCTGTAGTTTGCTAGAGTTTGCTAAAGTGTGTTTGCCTTACGAGTAAGAAGCGTGGTTAACTCACTGATAGTAAAAAAAAACAAAAGCAGCAGTCTATTTAGTAGGGATGATTTGAAGTGAAGGGGCATGTACAGGCAAGATTTCATTCAAGGGAGCTTTAACAAGATGCTGTTTTGCATTTCATTCTTTCAGAA
>NC_034418.1:7943928-7949402 GCF_002078875.1 Numida meleagris | reverse complement strand
TGAGACAGTGGTGTCAGTTGCAGGGGATGAAGAAGAGCAGCAAAATAATGTTTGTTTCTGTATTTTAAGGCCACCCACTATCCATTTCTTGGTGAGCTTCTGAAATGTTTCTCCTCCCCACGCTGAATTCTTTTTCAACGTTAGAGAAAAGCCAGAGTCCTGTAGCAAAGACTTGTATCCTCTCTATCTGTTGAACTAAGCAGTGTTGTATATATAGTTTAAAAGGTGCCTTGTCACTGAAGCCACGTGTGCATCAGTCCTTGAGTACACTTTACTCTTAGGAGCAGTTCCATAAATCTGAAGGGCTTACTGGTACTGGAGTAAATTGCAATCTCTGTGCAGCATTGTAAATCATGGAAAAGCACTGTTCTATGTGGCTGGGAGCCTTTAGATATCGCGTGTCAGTGTGGGGCCACGATGCTGATTTCTTGGCTGTGGCAGTCCTAACCACATTATCTATGTGTGATCCCTCTGCTCTGCCCTTGATGGCCTGGAACCCTGCTGCCTGACAGAGAGATTGTTCTCCAAGTCTGGTGGGATGTTGATTTGGTAGGAGGAAGGTTGAATGTGTCTGAATAATCCAACAAAGTTGATGATCTTAGCATCTGTGAGCACCTTCTGAAGTGTGGACATCATGGGTGTAGGAAGGTGCATCCTGCGTCTTTGCTGAAGCAGGAAGCTTGGATCATACTGGGGATCTGTAGTAAAAGATTCTGTGTTAATGGTCGCTGGCAGGGCAGTTATTGATGTGTTTTCCATGGGGTGGGATTCATGTAATAACAGAGCTTGTCCTAGAGAGACCGGTGCCACGAGGAATGTTGTTTGATTTCTGATTTCTAGTTTGAAACTGTTAGCTTTGACTGTGTTGAGTTCCTTTGTTGATGTAAAAAGCTGTAACAATGCTTCTTGATTCTTTGACCATCATTTGAGGAGGTGAACAGTGTTGATGAAGCCTTTCTCTAGAATTTCAGGTCTAACAATGGGGAGTAACATCTCTCTTCATTTTCTAGGAGGAGCGCTTGGTGGATTGCTTGGTGCCTGGATGAGCAGTGGACAGTTCAAGCCGGTCCCTCAGATTTTAATGGAGTTGCCTGCTGTCGAGCAGCAGAAGCTCTACATTGAAGCCATTGCTGTGCTCAAGAGCTTAGACTGTCTGATTTTGCTCGACTGAGTGCTGTTGTAATGGATAGTGATCTTCTCCAGTTGCAGTTGTCTAAAATACTGGAAAATTACTTTACCAGAGAGCTAAGTGCAGCCATAAAGTATGGAGAATAAAGCTTTTCAGAACAGATATTTAGATTGTAGTGAATTTTACTCTGACAGTTGTGATTCTTCAGTGTATCAATTATTAGGATTAGGATTGTCATTGTAGCTTTTGTTTCTCAACTGATTCTGAATACCCTCTGTTTTCATTAAAATATTCCTAAGCATCGCAATGGTCTCTGTTTTGCTTTAGAGTAAATGACCTGTTCTAAGGACTGAGCACTTAATTTTTTAACCAGTTGTTCAGCATTTGTTGCAGGGCACGCAGGAAACAAGGTTAAAAATGGAAAAATGTGTAGATGTGCTTTTTTTTTTAATATTTAGGAATAAGTGAAACTGCTCTGAGAATTTTAATCTTGTAATAAAGATTCCTCTGTGTTTGCGTGGTGACATTTCTCATAGTTGAGTTTTAAATGTGGAAGTTTTAACTCAAAATTTGCTGTTGTTTAGATGTGATTAATTTAGTTCTGCAGGTATACTTTGTTGTTAATAAATACAGTTTACTTCCCTCCCTGGAGTGCAGGGCAATGGTTGTTCTTTGAAAGCACTTTTTCAGTGGAATAAAAGCCAGCAGCAAATGGCAATGAGCACTTCTTACCTTGCTGTAGTTTCATAATACCTGAAATCAGTGTTTTTTCTGTTTAATTGACAGATTATGCACAGTACCATTTGCTTTTTAACTCTATACATACTCTATATCCATTTTAAGGTATTATTTTTATGAGCTCATACACTTTTATTTGCAATTTTATGATTATTTCACAAACCAGATTGACTCTTCTGGAAGAGTATGCTGCTAATAGCAGCAGATATTTGAGTGAAACAGGAGGAGAGAGCCTGTCCCCTTAGAATCAGCTGTTCAAAGGTGGACTGGAAAAAACTTAGCATATGATTGTGAAGTCGGTCACAGGAAAGACGCTGGTTTCAGTTCACTTATAATAGCAGTTGTTATTTAAACAGATTGCTAGTGGATTTTAGGGTAGTTTCAGATATCAGGGTTGTGACTCCCATTTTACACATTCACAAACTGAGGCCCAAAGGTAGGTAATGAATTAATTTGTAGTGCTCATGCCAGTGTCACAGCCACGAATTGAGCTTAAATTACAAGAACATCAGTCCTGTGCTGTCGTATGTTACTCTGTTAGAGTATTCTTTGAAATGCTTTTCATTATATACCTGGAAACGACAAACTTTTTAATGGCAACCTTTCAGCATTTACTGTAGTATGTAGGAGTATGAGCTGTATGTGTACCAGGAGGAGACTGGTCAAAGTGGTTCAGAGTGCAGTGTGGGCCCATGTAGCTTATGTTAAACACTACTGCCACTGAGCTCCTGAGGAACTTTGTACTCTGTGCTGCAGAGTAGCATGCTACTAGCCATTTCAATTTAACGTACCCAAATTTTCAGATGACTGAAGTAGAACCAGAAAGAAGTGAGTTGTTTGTATCACTGTTCATCAGGTAAGATGTATGTGGAACGTCTCAAAAAGTAACGGGTACCTGTGTTCACAGTGGTAGCAGCAGGTTTGCACCAAGGTGTGCAGTTTGGTCTAAAACACATTCTATCACTGCTGCTGATAGAAGAGCAGAATCTGTCTCAACTGTTAATTTCAAGTGAGTTTGGACACACGAGAAGGAGGAAACAACCACTTGTCATTAAGGAGACTCTGGTAGCTGTCTATTGTAGGGGAGTGAGCATGGGATGCCGTGGTAATGGTTGGATGTTAATGTTTTATGGCAGTTCATTCTGTCGAATGCTGCAGAAAGCAAAGATCATTGCCTTTTATCTCTGACTGCAGTCCTGTGCTATAGGGTCAAGGTGATCACAATTTTTGATTCTTACTATTTGCTTTCTTAGTGCTCTAGGAAGAACAGAGCAGCTGTTTTTTAGTGCTTTGAGCTTGAGCTTTGTTGAAGGAGACAATGGATGCAGAGCGTGTCACTAACCAGCACGCACTGTTACTGTCATGCACTGCTGTGTCCTAAGCCTGACAGCAACCCAAAGCAACTGTGGTAAAATGAAGAGCTGCCATGTTTGAAGAGCACAGTTTTGTTCAATGTTTACCATGCTTGGATATTGCAAAGACAGAAATGGCTTGGAGTCGGCCATTTTAATGCAAAGGAAACCTTTCGTTTTCACAATAGGTAATTTTTAACTTGAAAGTTATTCTGCTGTTGCTTCACTTTCACTTTGCAGGGAGGAGATGTGTTGTAGGAAAGCTTGAAAATAAGTTGGCTTGGGCTGCAAAGGTATGACACACGTGCTGTGATCAAAACTGTTCTGGAGACTGACACATCAGATGCTCAGCTATTGGGCAGTGTCGAAGTTACCCGTGCAATGATAACTCTGGGCCTTCTGTGTAGTTGTGATTGTATTTGTAGTCATGTTGTGTGCTTTGTGTTTCTTTTTTCCTGCAGCACCTTTCCTCATTCGTCGTGCAGAATGAGAGGCATTGAAGGTATTTGTGTAACAAGCAAGCGTGCTCTTGTTCAGTGCTGAGTCCTTTTGCCTCTCACACGGAACGCTTCTTGAGCGGTGCTGTTTGGGCTGAAAGTCTTAATTTCTGTTCACGGGTATTTCTCTGATCTCAGTGCTCTGAATCAGTGTTCCTCTGGTACTGGGATTCCTTTTGCAAGATGAGAGGAGGGTATTATTTTTAGTATCTGTGTTTGCATTCCTGCCATTTAAAATAGTTGCTAAAGTTGAAAGTATCCTTTGGCTGTAGTGCACTGAAAGCCATTGCTGCATTTTTCAGTGCCTGGCAATGTGAAGTGCTGTGTTTAATCAGAGCTACATTTGAATCCAGTCATTATTGTTGGAGGTCAGGATTTTTGCAGATAACCTGTCCTAGCTGGCAGGATATGGGTGTCTGGAAGAATTAAAGTAGTACCCATTTCTAAAAGGTGTGCTTTTTGTTCCTGGCTCAATAGTATGCAACCACTGGGTGCAGAAATAAGGGTAGGATCTTTTTCA
Organism: Numida meleagris; assembly: GCF_002078875.1. NCBI lineage: Eukaryota > Metazoa > Chordata > Aves > Galliformes > Numididae > Numida > Numida meleagris. The sequence continues at coordinate 7,945,166 of NC_034418.1, read as the reverse complement.
GGGAAGCCTTCAATTTTTTTTGTTGTTTTCATTTGACTTTTTGATACTCAAATTTGTACTGCCATTTCCTGTAGTCTCTTCCCACATTCACTGCACTTGCTGTCACCTGCTGTACTGAGACAGATATATTCTTTAATATTTAGTATGCACTAATTTCAGCTGGGAAACAAAATGCCCTGTGAAGTTGTCAGCTCATGCCCTGCTGGATGAGATTTTCTGAGGAAACAGTCCTCCTGTCCTGTCTGATCTTTCCTGTTGTCCCTTTCCCAGTTCTATCTCCTTCTACAAATGAGAGCTGTGTTTCTTGTCTGGTTGAAGTCCCATCTTGCCATTCACAAACACCCTGCATTTCTGATTCCTTATTTCTAGAGCCTCCCATAGATTCCCAATCTCAACTCTCTCCTCCAACCCTTTTTGAGGTCTGTTTCCTTCCTCTTGGCACTTCCTGCTCCCTGTGGACAACCTTTGGTTTAAGCACCCCTGTCTTCGGCCATCGGAAGTTGGCATGGAAGTTCTTAAACATGGAAGAAAATGAGAAAAGGAAGTGAGATGTGACAACAAGTAACTAGTTTGTGTCAAAAAAAAAAAAAACCTAGGGCAAAAAGAAGATATATGGCGGATACGTAAACTACAGTCTACCAGTTATGTTTGAATTAAGTTCTGCATGGTCTTTGTTGTGGAGCCATACCCAAGGCTGAATAAGGCCAGCAATTGCTTGAGGCAAAAGGAATATATTGCAGAACTGGATGGAAACTTTCTTACGTTTTTCATTGCTGTAATTTGCCCTTGTTCATTTTTCTGAGTTAGTCCTAAGCACAGAGTTCTCTGCTCTGTTCTGTGTTTTCATTTTGATTCATTGACTATAAGCTCTTTGGTTTCCCAGAGAAAAACTGGAAAGTAATTTTTTGTTTTTCCATAGCAGCTGTGCCTGTGTCTTATTTGTCTTAGCAACTCCAGAGCTGTAAGCAGCAAGATTTCATCCCTCTTGCAATAATCAACTTAAACGTCTTTTTCAGGACCTTACCCAGCCAAGATGCCCATCCGTGTGGATCAAATGATGCAACTGCTTTGCAGTGTTTCTCAGGAGAAGGGAATGACAGCAGCTGTCAAGCACTCTGGTCGAGGAGCGCTCCTGGCAGGTGCAACCGCGTTTGTTGGGGGCTTGGTAGGAGGTCCACCTGGTATCGCTGTAGGTAAGTGTGTTTTAGGATAAGAAGTGTGGTTAGCTCACCGAGCAG
>NC_034418.1:7874338-7943433 GCF_002078875.1 Numida meleagris | reverse complement strand
TGATGAAGCCTCTCTCTAGGATTTCATGTCAGACAATGGGGAGTAACATCTCTCTTCATTTTCTAGGAGGAGCGCTTGGTGGATTGCTTGGTGCCTGGATGAGCAGCGGACAGTTCAAGCCGGTCCCTCAGATTTTAATGGAGTTGCCTCCTGCCGAGCAGCAGAAACTCTACAATGAAGCCATTGCTATAGTCAGGAACCTAGACTGGACTGATATTGTTCAGCTGACTGCACTTGTAATGGGAAGTGATCACCTCCAGCAGCTGTTGGCAAGAATGGTGATAAATTACCTCACCACAGAGCTAAGTGCAGCGATAAAGTATGCAGAATAAACCTTTTCAGGCCAGGTTTTTAGATTTTGTTCAATTTTACTCTGACAACTGTGATTCTCTGATGTAGCAATTATTGGGATTAGGATTGTCATTATAGCTTTCATTTCTCAACTGAGTCTGAATATCCTCTGTTTTCATTTAAAAAAATACTAAGAAGCATCACAATGGTCTATGTTTTGCTTTAGAGGAATTGAACTGATGGAGAACTGGGAGATTCATATCCCAGCCAGTTGTTCTGTTTGTTTCAAGGCAATCAATAAACTGTTTATCAGATGTGACGTACATGGAATTTCTTGGATGGAGGCATGTACCTGTTTTCAGGGTGGTAGCAACATGTTTGTGGCAAGGTTTATACATTGTTTTGAAACAGCTGAGTGTAGCCTTGTTCTATTGTGTTAAGATCACCCCAATATTTGCTTTTTAGGTTTATCAGAGGTCTTGGATATTAACTAACTGTTCAGCAGATTTGATCATCAAAGGAACTGCTCAAGAATGTATTAGTATCCCTCTGTTACTGTTCTTTGGTACCGATGTGGCTGTACACTACTGTACCTCTTGTTACTGGAAATAGCTACGGGCAGGGGATAACGTCTAATGAAATCCATCCAGTTGCACAGTGTCCAGGTTAAATACGAGATAGAGCCATCACCTAGGAAACAAGGTAAAGCAGTGCCAGCAGTTTTAGGAAGCATCTAGAATAGTCTCTGTGGGGAGATGTATGTACTTATATAAAGAATCCATTTGTGATGCTGGTTATTAATTTGGATTGGTTGTAGATGGGAAGGAATCAAGCCAGATTTTCACTGGCAGTGTATTTTTAGAATTTTTTTTTCCTTTGTCTTTTCTAACTGTCTGGTTTAAAAATGGAAAGCTAGCATGATTATAAATAGTTATGTTAGCAAAGAGAATATATTTATTTGCTTGCATTATTATTTAACAGCAATCCTGAATTCCAACATAGATTGATAATTGAGATCTGCCATCTAGTGGCAAGTAGATCAGTTCTTAAATTCAGCCTATCAGGGCTGCCTCTGTGGATAACACATCTATTTTTTTCTGTGAAAAGTCGGGGTAAATGAAACTGTATTAGATTACAAAAATCAATCCACCTATGACTGGAATTCATGTACGTTCCCCTGCAAAGAGGCTTTTTTTATCGGTCATTATCATAAGCAAACTACAACTGCACAAATTTTTGCTGCAGCTGTATGTCAGTTTTCACTGTAGCGAGAAAATACACAGTCAGCAAAAGGAGGGCAGTATTTCTCTTGTGATTACTGAAGCACAAGAGGATTCTGTGAGCTGAACACCAGCTGGTTTAGAAATACCAAGTGACCACTGGTGAGTTGACATGCTGGGTAAAGCCACGGGCTCTGCCTGTACTCTGCTGCCTGTGGAACAATGCTTGCCGCCCCTGTACAACTGACCAGACCACACTTAATTGCTGTTCGTGTGTGTCCTGCTCCCCTCTGGGCTTCAAAGCTGTTGTTTTGATACTTGCTATTATCGTCAAGTCAGAAAGACTTAGATTATTAGCAGCATTAAGTCATTTCCTTATGAAGTTTACTAGCCAAGCCTTATACTATTGATGATTAAACAACTTCTATTCCTGACAGCTTTCACTTTAATAGGCCTAGTTTTCGCAGTTCATGTTTTTTGTTTTGGCAGTGCTTCATAAATTCACACTGCAAGGCAAGTATTTGCTATGAAATCCAAACAAGTTACAAAGCAATGTAGAGCTACCAAAGGCTGGGCAGACTCTGATAACCTCCCGAAACTTCTATGCTGTTACACTGCCAGGTCAGTCATCCAACAAGAACAGCAGTACTAGGAAACTCTTTTACACTGAGAGCCTGCCTTGACTGAATGCTGCTGTGGGAAAGGCTTGTGGTGCTGCACTCTTCTATGTATCTGTGTTGAGAGACTTGTGCTTGTTTTTCCCTTTATGAATTCTAGAATAGCTCACAGGAGATTCCAGTGTCTTTGCTAGGTTTGCTAAATTTGTTTAGTTTGCTCCTTTAAAAAATCACATAGAAGTTACTGACAGTATCTGTGTTTGCACAGCAAGAAAAGCAAAAAACCAAGCTCCTTTTATTGCTAACATCAAAATCAGTTCAAACAGGCAACAAGTTTAACAAACAGGGATGGCAGGAGCTAGATGAATGACAGGCATCAAGTTGTGTGCTGGAGAACTGCTTAAATTTTTTTAATTTTTGTTATTGCCAAAGCAGATTCCAGCCCCCAAAAGCTGACACACCACAAAGTTTATTACCCTACTACCCAGTTAACAGAGAACAAATATCTTCCATATCAGAGATAAATTATTTGAATATTGCCCTACTCTAAATCAGCCACTGAAATTTTAGCTCAGTTGGCCTTTGCTTTGCATTGGTGTCTTTAACAACTGCAGAACTTGTTGGTGATGGCTAGATGATGCTGTTGCATAGCAGTGTCAAAGAAATGACCGGTCCAAGCTCACAGACGTGTCTACACAACAGCACATTTTCTGTCTTGCCCTCCACTCCAACACCCAGGTTTGCTCCTGCTCCAAGTGCTTATGGTGAAATTAGATCATCTCTTGTATCCAGTAGTACAGCTCATAGTCCCTGGGTGTGCAAAGAATTGTAAAAGCAGAACAATGCTGAGATTCCAACCGAAACCATTCTATGACCCTATGACTATAACTTAGGACACAAAATGATAGTTTACTGATCTTGAGTTTACAGCTGGAAATGAGAACCTAGACAGCAATTTCAATCTGCCCAAAAGGTAGAGCTGTTTTCAACCTCAAATCTGAGGTTTTGCAGGGTATGTGCGTCCCCACAGAGGAGGGTCTGGTGGCTCTTGGCTCTAATTGTTTACATTGCGAGGTCAGCCATCACCTTTTACTCTGGCATGCAAAGTAACACAGATCAGCATTACATTGGCAGTTTTCTAAGGACAGGTCCCTGTTCTTCCAGCTTCGCACACCTGCAGCTGTGCAAAGCTTTGCAGGTGAAGAATATTCGCAAACCCTAGTCTCCATCTTTCTTTCAAATGCACCTTGTGAGCTGCTGACAGGAAAAGGCACTGTGTATCTGTCTGTGTAGGATTTCTGACCTTCTGGAGGGAAAAATAGTAGCTGCATTTCCTCTAGATGCAAGGGCCTTCCCTGCCTGTGCTGTAATTACCTTCTCACTTTGAACAAAAGAGTGGTTTGGAGAGGTGTTGCGCTGGTTGACAGGGCAGCTTAAGAAAGCTGATTGATCTGCTATGGCAATAATTTGCTGGATGATTTGATCAGTAGCTCAGTTCCACCAGTGAGATAATTCTAGGTGAGATGGCAGTGACAACACCAAGCTCCTGGTGGAGGGCTGTGAGAGGTGACAATTACCAACAGTAAAAGTGGGGTGTGATGGTATCAGCATTGAGTTTTTATTTATTATTATTTGACTATTTCTTACTGTGTTGTTTGAGATGTTTCTAGTGGTGTGATACTCTCTACCATAGCCTGATTATAAGCCACTGTGCCCTAGCTCAATGCATTTCCCTTTTCAGTTTACACTTTAGTGCTCCTGCCATACTCATGTCAGTGCATCAGGACATGGGTGAGTTGGAATGGCTTTCTCCTACTCCTGATGATACCCATCTCTCTCTTAGGGAGGAAAGCTCATGCTCCAGAGGACTCAGGTGTGCTAGGTTAACTCTTCTTTGGAAGAGAAATTCTATCAAATACATATAGCATAAAAAGCTACTGAGTTCATATTTCTTTCAGATAACAGCTATTTGGTGGTTGAAACCCAGTGACTAAGTGACGATGGTTAATATGCCTTTTCTCCTTGCAGTTGGTTTATAGGAAATCTGATATGAAACTCAGAGAAAGATCTCGTGGAAGGGGACAGTGATTGTATTATTCAAAGTCACTAAGCAAATTGCTTTTAGGCAATCATACTCTCATGACAAATCCATTCAAATGATCGGACTGGAATTGCCTGCATATAACATGAAGGATGAGTCAAGTCCTCACTTCATCTCCTGGATTCTCCTTGACTGCCAAAGATAAATTTTTTTATATCTCTTAGGATATCTTTGATAATAATTTGCTATTGTCTTTCTGTTAGCTTTTCAGTTATCCCATTAGCCTGAGGGGCTAACAGAAGAAGGAATGGCATGTTTGCTTTGCTATAACCTCTGCCATTGTCCTTATGTTGGAGTGCAGTGTTTCCTGTGATTGAGATGCCTGTGCCATGGTCTTATCAGAGCAGGGTCTTTTGCTGGGCTCAGGAGGAACAGCACATTCGTCAACTTGATTATCAATATAGGCTTCCATTTTAATTACTGTTCTGGTGCTTCCATGTACCTATTTCCAGCCATACATAATGTATACCAATTTAAATAATATAGTTAAAAATTATGCAGCTTCATGTGGAAATTCAGTTTTTCTTTCCCCCCCCCCCCATTTTTGTATTGCAGCAGCTTCAGTAGGGATGACTAGTGAAATATGGGCAGATCTGTGGGGTTTATGCTACACAGATACAGTGGTAGCACTCACTGAACTCTGTCTGTACTAGCAGGTTAGAAGCAGCAGCGCAGCCAGATGATGGCTGCTTGTTATGTAAAAGCAATATGTTTTTTTCCCCAGAGTAAAAGACCTTATGGAGAAAGCAATAGCTCCTTAGGCTGTCATTGCTTGGCCAGTTGATGTATTACTCAAGACTAATTCAACAGCAGACTTTCATCAGAGTTGGAAAGCTTTTAAAAAAAAAAAAAAAAAGGTCTTTATATTGCAGTGAACTAAAGCTATTAGCCCCTAATTAATACATGGGTTTTCATCTTTACCTTTCTAGAGATCACAGAAATCTACGTATTTTTCAGGCTGCAAGCCAGAAATCAAACATTCATTACATAATTGCAGTAAGTCTGAGCTAATACTTCTCATTAAGTATGATTTATGAATTCCAAAAGAGCCTAAGAGGTAAATACATAAAAATTATTCTGAAGTCTGCAAAAACGAAAGCATTCATTTCTTTGGATGACTGTGCAGCAAGAATGATTTAGGCAAACACAAACAACATTCAGTAAGGACATGGCATTTCAACATCTGTACTGTTGTGATCCTCTCAAAATGCTGTGATTTCATCTAATTTTGCTGCTGATCTTTCAGCAAAGATAATGTTCTAGCCAGAGAATCAAGCAGTGCAGGCAGAATCAGCCCCAAACACTTGCAGAAATAAGAGAATTCCCTCATGAGCGATGTTGTGGATGCGACTTGCCATCGGCTGCAAAGAGGCAGAAGGTGTGTGCTTAACTCTGGCCATACCTCCCACAAATCAGCATTCCCTTGGAGCTGCAGGAGATGGGCATCTGCCATGATGCAGCGTGTGAGCCAGTGGACAAAACCTATCTTGGTTGCAGAGTTACAGGTAAGCACATTTTTCTGATATTTGTATGCATTTCCTGCTTAAATTGTTGTTCTCGGTCAGCTAACTGTGGCAGTGTATAGTAACTCTGAGGGAAATATTTCTGCCGTCTCTGATACTGATGGAAGTTTTCTGCATGAAGACAAGCACCTTTCAGTTTAAACTTCTGTCTGCATTTACTCAAATCTTTTGAGCTCTAAGAATCTTTAGGCCAAAATTAGAGGGGATCTAATTTTTCTTCCTTGCCCTTCCAGGTTAATTTTAAGCCCAACATAAACAGATTTTCCAAAGTCATAAATTGAAGACCTGCTCCCTGTAGAGCAGTGAAGAAAAGATGCAACAGCTGAATGTCATAGCTGGGCTTGGGACGAATGGCGTGCAAGAGCAAATGCTCCAGGTTAGTTCAGAAGGGAGAGGACTGGGCAAAACTGTTAGGCAAATATTGTGTTAGAGCTAAAGACTTGCCAAAGTATCTGTAGGAATGCCAAAGTGGAGCAGACTTTTACCAAACTGCAGTTTATTAATTGCTTATGCAGGAACAAAATCAGTAATAAAATTCTAATTCTACCCTCTGGTGATGGTAAAGTAGGGCCTTGGATATGTGTTTGTTGGTTTCCATAAAAGTGGCCTGCCTGCTTCTTTCTGGCCATTCTCTCCAGGAATTTATACAGAAAATATTTTTTCCATAACCGCAGTGAACGGCCTTCAATTGCCTGGCAGCCGTTTGCATACTTGGGGCTTCCTTCCGTCCTTGAAGTTTAACTCTGCAGGAGCTTGTGCTGCGGCTGAGTTGGATCTTTCTTTTGGTCTTTTGTGTCCCTAGCCCAGGTTCTGAGGGACTTGGACTGCTGAAAGTGGCTGCAACATGTCTCACTTGAGTAAAGGGTGAAGATTAGTCTCAGCATTGTACTGCTAATGATAAGTAGCAATGAGGATAATACGGAGCACTCCTGTAGCTCTTTACATCTTCAAAGTGCTCTACTGATAGTAATTAATCTGCCAAAGTAGCCTTGTGACAAAGGTATGTGTTTGTACTATGTGTGATTCAACTCTTCCATATTGTTCTGCAATAAAACAAAACTGGATGCTATCTTCAGATAAAAATCAGGAAATCAGTTAACCAATGACTGTCTGCTTATATTCCCCAAACCTCAACAACTGAGCCAACTTCAAAGCTGTCTCACTTCTTTTGGTTAGCTTTGACACACCTTTGGGAACCTCAAGTATTCATGCAAAGCAGCATCATGCCAAGCGTTCAACAGTGGCCCCAGTGTTATGCAGTAGTTCGTTTCCATTTATGTACACCTGTGTATATGGCCTCCACCATTTCTTAATCCAGCGCAGGAAATGTGCTCCCAGTGCCACTGGAACTGAAGTTAAACCTGAGCACTGTGCTGGACTTAATTGAAGAGCCCCACTTTGTGTGCTGCAGGTGCCTTGCTGTACTGAATGTATTGTATGTGTACACTGGCTCAGCAGAAAACAAGGTCATGCCCTGTGTGCTGGTGCAGTACTGACATGTCAAGGAAGAATGCATAAGCTCTGTTATAACTGCAGGATTTCAGTGCCTTTCTGTGCAGTTAAGTCATCTGCTCCCAGGACTCCAGTGTCTGCCATCTTCTATCTGCATCTACTGCTAGCTTGAACTTGAGCGACTCATCAGTAGAAAGGCAGGTATTGCTGAGTATTGATAAACACCCATAGAAGAAAGATCACCCTGACTATCCAGTCCTAATGCTGAGCTCTAAAAGACCTATTTCCTCTCAGGAAAGGGTTTGAGGTCACTGTGGACGGATTTCTGAAAATATAAGCTCAGTGCTCAGCAGCAGATCAGAAGACAAATAGAAAGGTTGGGACGGACAAGGAAGGAAACCAAGAACAAGGCAGTAAACTTATTATGTCACTGAATGGATCCAGGTTGCAACCACATCTTGAGTCTGCTTGTCCCATTCTCATCAGTCCTTCTTGAGTCCAAAAGAGCAATTGCAGAGCTAGAAAAGATTCAGAGGATAACATGGTATGGAAGTGCATCTGTATAAAGAGAGACTGATGACTTGAAAATTGTTCCACCCAGAAAAGATACTAATGGAGAGAACTTCAGTAAAAGCTATGAATGGCACAGAGTAGAACAAGAGGAACAATAACATTGCATAAAAGTCAGGGTGTATCCATTGAAATGATTGAGGTGAAAGGAAGTGCTTTTTCACACAGTGTTGAAAGTGAATTGTGGAGCAAATTGGCACAGGATGTTCTGGACGCCAAAACAAAAATGTGTTCAAAAAGTGATTGGGCAGATTAATGCCAGAGGGCCAGCAAGGACTATTAAACACACTACCCCAGAATCAGCTGCTGGTTTGTGAGAGACTAAAAGAGAGGAGCGTCACTCTATGGTTGCTTGTTAAGCTTTCCCTAACAATTTTCAGGTAGGTGAGCTGTGGCTCAGGTCTATTAAGGCTACTTATATATGTTTTGCCAAATGCAAATACAATTCCTGCAGTGTTGTGCCAACATATGTGCTACTGCAAGTAAAATACGACATATGTGCTGCCAAAGCAATCCCCTTCTGAAAACAGTGCAGCACACTTCACACTGTATGAAATCGTTTTCCTGGAGGAGGGGAAGAGCCGCCCATTCGCTTTTGTGCTTGTTACCCCTTCTCAGGAGTGGAGTCTTCCTCCCTGAAAATTTCCAGTGTATGAATAAGCAATTAAGCAAACCAGAGGAAAACCTAACCTCTCTTGGTCGGTTGCAACTGGGTATTTCATTTTCTCAAAATTGCAATATCAACTTAAGAATTAATCCAAATGTTTTTACTGTTCGTACCAATAAGAAAATGCATCCGTGGCAGCAGAATCTAAAAGCAGACTTCAGAGATACAAAGCTCATTCATACTCCGGTTCAGTGGAAGTTACACTAAAATACTGTCGTGCCATTGTTTTGTTCTGCAGAGGGGAAAGTTGTTCTACAGAGAGAGGTTACATGGGCCCTGCACTGACTGAACAGTCCTTCACTCTCCTTTTTGAATGTTTAACTGTTGTCACAGAAGGAAAGTTGATATAATGGGCTGTCTTGTTGTTCTTCCCGAAACTGTAGCAAACTCTCAGCTTGCAGATACAGTTGTGTGAGGTTTGTTCAGCTACAGGATTCTGCCAGATGCTAACTTCCTAGAGCACAGTGTATTCTCCACATTCCAGCACACATTCCAGGGGTCGTAGAGCAGAGTTTGGCTCCAGGAAAGTTCAGCCTCCAAAACACAAGAGAGAAATTCTGTTGGGGTAGTGGGAGGGAGAAAGTTCAAGTGCTGCTGGGCAGGAGGCAGAGCTGTACTGGAGGTGGATCAGTCTGGTCTGGTCAAAACAGCTGCTATTACCACATCTGGCTCTTCAACTGCCTGTGGAAGCGTGTCTCGTGGGAGCTTCGTGGCTCATGCTCACTTTAATGACTGGCTTCTCTGCTTGCTTCCAAGACAGGACTCCTCCCCATCTCCCACGTGGAAGAGGAGCTGCAGTCCTCATGGGCTCCCTGCATGGTTTGTGGATTTCCCAGATGATTCGCCAGAGTGGTGAGGACGATGAAACTGGGGAAGTTGTGTGGAGGATTAACAGTTTTACCAGAGCCAGTCTCTAAATTGTAATGTGTAAAATAACAAGCGTTTATTTTAGAATTCCTGCTGTGATACAGTCATGCTAGATTTTGCTTATTTCACGTCCCTGAGGAGGGAAAGAGAATGTCAGCTAAAATGTTGAATCCTTTGTTAGTGATTGCCAGCATGCTTGAAAAGCTGAAGCTTATGGAAGGAGTGAGTTTTGAGCAACAGGGCCATGCTATGAGAGACTGCCCTTGCTCTGGTGGTTACACTAGCTGCATTACAGCTAGTAATTTAATAAAAGGAACATGCCTAGGGAATATAAATAGAAAAAACCTGCTGTGGTCACATATAAGAAGTCTGTAACTCAGTGGCTCTGCCGTTTGCATCAGTTATGTAAGTGCCATTTTGGAAATCTTGGCCTCACTTCTGATTGCTCCATGACAGAAAACAAACTCCATGGGTGTGCTGGAGTCTTGCAGACCTCCTGTTCCTGTCTGGCTCCATGGACTGGGCTCTCGCTGGAAGGTTTTGCATCTCTCTTTGTATCTCCTGCCTTGTCTTTATTGCAAGGGAATGAGGCAGAAAAGAGCCTGTGTGGCTCTACAGCTGTGGGCAAATAATAAGCAGATATAGAAGCTCTGTGATTTTGTGAGAGTATCTGTTACAAAGCTAGGGCTACAAAACTGGCATTTCTAGTGGCTGCTTTGAACCAATTTAATTCCACTGTGGTGCAAAGATGGCAATATTAGGAAAATCCATGCTGTACATTTACTGATGTTGTTATTCTATCATAGCTCTAACTGCTGTATAATAGGAACAGCGGTGGTATTTCTGAAGTCTTGAAACAGCAGTGTGTGACAGCCTCTGTCACCTTTCATTGAGCAACACTGTAGCTCATTACCATCTGGGTTTTGGAGATCCTCTCATCATTAAGGCTCCATCCTTGCAAACAGATGGCCACACTGTGTGACATCCTAAGTGCCTGCTGGGACCTATATGGACCTCTTGGGACAGATACATGGGTTTGCTCAGCCTACTGGCTTGCACGTCTTGCACTTATGTGGAAGGTGGTTCTAAGGGAAGGAACAAATGTGGAGGGTGCCTGATACCCTGTGGGCCAAGCCCTTCCCTGGCCACAGCACCAGTGCCATTGACACCGGCCCATCTCTGACCAGGGTTGGGGGCGAATGTGTGAAGACCTGCGGGCTAAGAAAGCCATGTACAGTGAAATCTAGCTGGGCTGCTTGGTTCCTAGAGGCAGGTCAGTAAACAAGATTGCTTGAGCCCATTTTGAGGTGCTAGAAACTGGTTCATCTGAAACCTGCTGATGAGTAAACATTCTTCAAGACAGAAACTCTGATGAAAACAAAGTCGTGACTTGGTTGCAGTGAGCTGGGCACTGGTTGTTCTGGTGTGTGTTCCTGCACTGCCAGCTTGCACTGCAGTATCCAAGCCGTTCAGGCGGTCAGGACAGTTGCTGGGTGCTGCTGTCAGTGGTGCTCAGGCATGGGGCCCACTCAGCACCTCGGGCAGGGCTGGAGGCAGAGAGTCACACGTGGCCCATTGCTGCTGGGGCTGGCAGTAAGCAGGCTCCGGCAGCTCACACTCACCTGGCTGCCTGGCTGTTCTCAGCCAGGCTGCAGCTCAGCCACGTGCCTGAACGCGGGCTGTGGTGATGTGAGGATGTGCCGTGGGGATGGCCCCTCTGCGGGCTTTCATGGGAGAAGGAACAGATGGGCTGAGAGACGGCAGTGCCACCCTTACTTTCCCTCTGGTATCTCTTCATGTATGAAACCAGTAAGACATCTGCTTTTACCTTATATATAACATCTATGATAAAAGCCACGTGTGACCTTTTCTTCTTCTCTGTTAGAGGAAGAGGCCCATCTGGCCTTGAGTTAATGCTTTTCCTTTCTCAAATCCTGTTTTTCTAAGCGTCTCACCAAAGCACTCACATTCTTTTTAGGACAAAAATATAAAGACCAACTCTGCTCTGATGAAATGGGAACCAAAGCTCCCCTCGGTGCCCAGCGGCCGCACACAGCTGGCACCAGCAGCACCGTGCCCTGCCCAGCCCAGCCCCAGGCTGCACAGAAGCGCTGTGAGAGCCCTAGCTGACTGCACAGCAACAGGGATATTGTGTAACATGCCGTGGGCTGTGAGAGTCTGAGAGGTTTACAGAAAACCTGCTTATGGTTTATTGTCACTGCCGGGCCTTACTGGAAAGGAAGCCCAGCACTGCCTTCAAAGAGAGCTGCTCAGCACTACCGAGTTTCCCCGCATGCCTCTCCTTCAGCTGCTGTCTCAAGAACGCAGCACTGAGTGCTGTTCTGAGGTTTTATGAGCAAGTGCAGAGGCAGGAAAGGCTCTTTCTCATACAGTGTGCTGTACCGTGATTGTGTGTGTGACATGCGGCGTAGAGCAGCCCTGGCTGTTTGCTGCACCCTGGTGCACAGCGTTACTGGGAGAGCCCCTCCAGCACTCCGGTCTGGGGTGGCTAGGCAAGAGTTTCTTGGAGTTGTGTTGTGATACTGCATCCACTGTGGAAATGACAGTAAGCATGGAGTGACATCCTCTCTGCTAACAGCTTTCTTAAAAATCTAGGGCTTGGAGCAGAAAGAGCCAGAAGTAGGAGCCTCTGTTTTTAGTTTGAGACATGTCTCTTTAAAGCTCTGCTGTAGTTGGAATCATCTGTGCTCATCATTCCTTTTGTTCACAAAAATCCCAAGCTGAGGAAAATGAGAAACTGCTTTGCAGTTGTAGTGAGATGGAAGAGGCCGTGGGCTGTGGCAGAGCCAGAACTCCTGCTTGGATGAAAACTATTTGAGTAACTTGGAACAAGGATTTGACTGCGAAGCTGGCTCACTTCGTTGTGCAGCCTTCAGACTGCCAGACCTTGTGCTGAGTCAGCACTGTGCCCCGCAGCTTGTGGTGTTCCTTGGCTGTGCCTCGGGCAGGAGCACGCCTTTCCACTGGAGCCCTTCCATCCTTTCTTTTCAGTTTGCTCACAGATCACATTTCCCTGCTAACTTTCATTCTGCTCTTGTGACCGACTGCTGTGGTACTGTCTCTTCTTCCTTCCCATGGACTGTGGGGAGCTGATGTGGATTTCATCACAGCAATGCCTTTAACTCTGTTCGCCTGTCACTGATGGAGAATCCCCAGCAGCTTCAGTAGGTCTGATAACATTCCAGTTTCATTTCCCTTGTTCCATGCACGCACGTTCTTCTCGCTCCTGACAGCTATGGGGACTGTCCCCTGACTTGTGCGCCCAGCTGCGAAGCAGAGATTTTGCTGAGTGCCAAAAAGCTCTTGTATTTCTCTAACAGCGACTGTGTTCCAGGTTCTTCTCGAAGGATCAGAAAGACCCATTTTCAGACGGTCTGATTTCCTGAACCAGCCCCCCCTCGCTGTGACAGTCTGGTGTGCAGCAGATGGCCACACAGTGCTGCGCTGTTTGGGTCTCGACGCCTTCAGGCAGGAACCTGTGCAAGGAAACCTTTCTGGCGACTGATCCCCACACATTGTGTTTGGGAGTCTTCTAGGGAGAGGCTGTGACCCCACAGAATCCCCTGCCTGCATGTGTTTTTTTCCAAGCGAGCATTCAGACTGCTGCTCTTTCTGTGGGTTTTTCAATATTTAACGAGTCCCTGGCAACAAAATCAGGAAATGCCCCATTAGTGCACTGGAGATGGAATCGGGCTGGAAAACTCCAAGACGGACCGTAATAGCACAGACCGTGATGTAAAACCCGTGTGTTGAGCCGGCCCCATGCCAGGAGCCCCAGGCTCTAATCGCAGTGCTGAGCTTAGCTAATAAAACTAAAGAAGGGTGGAAAAAAAAGGAAAAAAGAGGCCTTGTTTAAATTTCCTGATGTTTCCCTAGGCATGCTCCTTTGATCACATGCTGTAACAACATAAGAATTGCTCTGCTTCTAAGGTCTTTCAGGTGAAACAACTTCTCCAACCTGTGGCAGCCCCAGCTTTTCCAGGTCTCCCATCAGCACCAGCACAGCCAGCGTTTGCAGGAGCAGCTGCATGCGATGCCCAGAAGCTCTGTCTGCATGGCTGCATCACTGAGAGTAGCACAGACTGTCTTGCAAGAATGGAAAACTGTGAGAAAGAACATGAGGGTACAGGAAGTCAGTGCGTCCGTCAGAAGTTTATGGAAGTGCAAGTGCCAGCGTGCACCTTGGGTCTAAAACAACATTCAGACTGATACTTAAAGTAGTGGTGTGTGTCTTGCTGGTTGCCCTTACTCTCATGGGTGTCACAGCTTTTCTGTGCTTGACTCTTTTCCATACTCTCTTTCTGTAAGGAATGGGGAAGTAAGAATTGCTGGAAGGTTCGTGCATTTCAGGAAATGGCATGAATTATAGCACGCACATAAAAAAGGGGCTGGGTTCCTTTTCTTTTTTGCTGGTGTGATTGCAAAAAGATCTTGCTCTACAACAGGGCACTTATTACAAGTCTTATGAGGAGTGGCTGAGGGAACTGGGAATGTTTAGTCTGTAGAAAAGGAGGCTCTGGGGAGACCTTATTGCTCTCAACTGCCTAAGAGGAGGCTGTGGCAAGGTGGGGGCCGGCCTCTCCTCCCAGGTAACTGCAACAGGATGAGAGGGAAGGGCCTCAAGTTGTGCCAGCAGAGATTCAGGCTGGATAGTAGGAACAAATTCTCAGAAGTGGTGAGGCATTGGAGCAGGCTGCCCAGGGAAGTGGTGGAGTCACTGTCCCTGGAGGTGTTTAAGGAAAAGGTAGAGGTGGTACACAGGGACACAGTGAGTGGGGAGTGCTGGTGGCAGGCGGACTGTTGGACTAAATGATCTTAAGTCTTTTCCCACCTTAATGATTCTATGATTATTAGAGGTGTGACTGTCCTCCATTAGCAGGTAAAAACAGTTCCTAGATCTCTTGGGAACTGATAATAGTAAGACCTTTGGATATAGAAGACAAGCTGATCTCTAAGAGGACTCAGGAAAAGGTTCAAAATCGGAATATATTTCTGACGCCAATTACTGGGAAGAAACTTGAGAGTTTTGCCTATGGAGAACAGAATTGGAACTTAAGTTATGCACACATTCAACAACTGTGCTATTTTTGGCTTGTGAACTGTTCTACTGGCTGTTTATTTTTAAGGTCATTTTCTGTTTGCATAGCATATACACCCTTCTGGTGGGTGGGAGGCATTATGAAAACAATCAGTGCTGCTCAGAATTATGAACTAAACTCGAAGAGGGATGGAAAAAAACAGAACTTGGTGTACTTACTACTTTAAAAAACATCTGTTTAGGTCAGAAGGTTTGTTGACCCACTCCAAGCTGTGGCCCCACCGGAAAAATCTCACTCCAATTAATATAGGCTACCGCAGGGGATTGCAAAAGACTTGGGAAAACTCAAACAGAGGATAAAATGGTATGAACAGAAAGGAAGCATCAGGTTTGGCAATTTCTTCAAACATACTCAACTTCTGGTAGTAAATACAAGACTAGAACGTTCATCTCATGGCTGAAGAGTTGCTAAGAGCTGGATTTCATGCTGGCTAGCCATGCCCGAATCACAGCATCTGTCCCATTTCTTTTTTAAGGCTCATGATAAATAACAACGCACTTCGCTGAAATATTTTTCTGGCTTCTTCCTGGTGGCCATATCTTTATTCCCACACAGTCAAGTAATACAAATTGATTGGACAGTGGCAGTTTACAAAAGAAAGTAAGAATGATTATTCTGAGCTTAAATTTAAAAAATCTAGGTCTGGCCACGTGGCATTCAATGCCATGTTTAGACCAGAAACTGGTAAGGAAATGGTTTATAACATTGGCAGTGAATTCTCAGCCGTGTTCCTTTCCCAGAAAATAAAATACACCATCCCAAAATATACTAAAATTATTAACTGAGTTTGTGGAAATGTCTGCTGCAATATAATTGCTGTTGTCTAATTTTCAGCATATTTATTCCAATGCTCCATTACAATCGAAATAAGCCATGTTTCTTCAAATGTTCAAACTTAATTTGAACTTTGAAGTTCATCTCAAATTAATTTTCTTGGGCTCCAATCCTGAAGACACATTAAGGACCTTAACTTTGAACTTGTGCGACTGATACAAGTGAGATGAGCACAGGAGAGTTCAATTCCTTGAGGTCTTTTTTCAGGAAGGGAGTGAAAATGCTGAACCTCTTTGATTTTAATTCGGGGCATTTTCCTGGAATTTTTAAGGCTTGTTAAAAGTCTTCCCTGGGCAACTCTTTTACCTGATAGGCGTGAGGTCATCAGCTCTCTAGTAATGTGGTGAAACTGCCTGGTTTTGAGATCTGGGGCTCTGCACTTAAGTTGAGTAAACCTCTTCCTTCTCTCCTTTGTATAAACATACTTGTCCCTCTTCCCATCCCTTCCCTCCTTGTCTGATATCACAGATACCTGATATCATAATTTCTTTCCATGAGAGAGTCGAATGCTCCAGCCCTTTGATAAGCCTCATATGAGGCTCATATTCACAGTGCCATTTCCTTAGTGTTTCCAAAGTTCAGAATCCTTGGTGTAGAAGTCAAAGTCTATACCTATCTCACCACCCACTGACGAGAGGCAGGTTTGCACAGCTGCAATGACAATCTCTGAAGTAGATGTAATACTTGTCAAAAGTGCCAGCCCTAGAAGTTCTCTGTTCTCTGCAGAGAGAATGCCTCACGGGAAGCAAAAGCACCAGTTTTCTGCAGTGCCCCATCTGAAGGTCCCATCACCTCTGAAGGAGGAATTCAGCACCAGCCGGCAAGCGTATTTCAGCCAAAGATTGCTACCTCCTTTCTCTCCCAAGAGTATTATTGCTCCGTTTTTGCAGGCAGGAAGACTAAGGCACAGAAGGGTGAATTCATTTGGATCAAGACTGTTCTCTAGTCCGTGCTCTTCCCTAAGCTGTCACGCTCTGTTGCATAATACGAGACGTTCTCAGAATGACTCGGGGTAGTCCCTGACCTTTGTTCCCCTCGCAGACAGCACAATCGGGGGCCAATATCCAGCTTCCCAGGCATGGCCTCCACATAACGCACCAAGAAGGACATGCACTGGAGGCCAGAAGTTGGCTTTCCAATATTTAAACACCACCGGTTCTCAACAAGGTCAGCTATGGAAAGATGACCAAGATACTTCTGAGCTATAAAACTCTGTGTCTGCTGGCCACTGGTCAACTTTGTAATCATCAGACTTGTCACTGTCATCACCACTGGAGGGTTCGTAGCCCGCGATGGCGGAACGGTACTGCTCCGGCTGCCGACAGTCGGCCTCTGCTTCCTTCTTCTGTTCTGCCAGCAGCTGCCTGTAGCACAGGTTGCAGACCCTCAGAGGCTTGGGGGACAGCCGGGGCATCAAAAACCTCTGCCTGGAGCAGTCTCCGCACACCACAAAGCCACACTTGCGGCAGTGGTGCCTTCGAGTGAGCGTGGAGAACTTGGTCTGCGTGCAGCGCATGCAGATGTCTGTTGCCTTGTCGGGGATCCAGGGGGCCGCGTGCTCTGTGGAGGGCTGCCTGCCCGTCTTTGTCAGCAGGTGCCTGATGCACTCCTCCAGATGGCTGATCCACTCCTTCCGCTCCGTCAGGGAGGCCGCAGAAACCACAAAGGACTTCTTTGAGGTTTTGATCATCCAGCGGTTCTTCATCTGCAAAGTGTCTGGCAGCGTCTCCAAAGTGACATCTTCAAGGGGAATGATGTGCTGGGAATTGTACTTCCTTTTGTTAATCACTATGCTCCCGTACACGAGGATGTCATTGAACAGGAAGAATATGCGAGGCTTTGGTTTCTTGCGGCATTCTTTGGTTAAAATCCCTTCTCCCAAAAGGACTCTTCCTGGCACAGCTAAGGGCTGTCCAGAAGCCCCGAAGCAACTTTCCACAGCAGCAATGCGCTGGCTGTTGATCTCAGTGTTTGCAAGGTGGTCCACCATCTCCAGCTCACCCTGAAGAGAGGAAAATAGAGAAGTGGTGAAGCTGCACTTAGCAGACTGCCAGGACGAGGCCGAGCAGCAAGCCTGCGCGCAGGTGAGAAGCTTCTCATGTCAGTGGAGGTTAAAAATAATCTCTTTTCCACTCTTCACATTACTTTATGACCTTTTAGAATTAATTTTTCAAGGTTTCTGACCCCATTTTGCAACAGCCTGGTCTGTACTGGGATGGTTCCGTTCACAGCAATGGAAGCTCTCTAATACAGAGCCCTTTCTTCCATTACAACCACGCTTTTTACCAGTATAACCACATTCCCATTCTAAAGGAAGCAGGCTGACCTGAAATACTTCATACATGGGGAGTTTCTGCACTGTGACAGCTGGTGGGGCTCAGGCCCTTCTGTTCCTGCCAGCAGTGAGCACAGCTGCACAGGCACCGTGCTAGTGCTGTGAGCTGACTGATGATACACCTCTGCACCCTTGTTCTCACACAGCCCAGGTGCTTGTGGTTTTTTAAAACATACAAAAAGGTAGCTCTGAAGCAAAAGCAGATGTTGTGCTATTCATAGTTTGCAGTAAGGAAAGTGCTTTATGTTGTACGTTCAATTTTTCAGTGCACCTAATTCCTTCTGTGCTTAATGGTACACCAAGACTATTCAGGCCTAACAATCCACGAGAAAGTGAGTCATTTCCTCTTACAGCGAGGTAGTTCAGCAATCACGAGGTAGCCCACAGATCACAGGGATTGTGCAGCCCTAGTTTCTATGAGCATTTCAGAGCATAACCCATGTAGAACCTCTCTCCACAATTTTTCTCATCTTTCTTATACAGAGTCCCCATAGCCAGAGTGTTGGAACGGGGGGGAAAGGGAAGGCAAAGAGGACAACACGCTGAGCCCTGTGCGTTTGAGATGACAGTTTACATTCTTGCCTTGCCCTTCACCCCAAATACCCTTCAGAATGCTAGAAGAGAAACCACAGAGTAGCTGTTCTAGGTCACTGTGTGCTCTTTATGTCTTGCCTAAGATATTTAACAGACTGCTCAGTTCTCCTTAGTCCCCAGATTTTTTTCTCCACAGCAGGCCAGCAGTCCCTGCAGAGAACAGACAACTTCCAGGGCTGGCTCCTGAAGTCCAGATGTGATGGAGTTGGACAGTGTGAAACATATCCACACATGTGTGTCTGCCAGCATGAAGTGCAATTTAAAGCTAACTACAAGGTAAATAGTTACAACAAAAAGCATCAAAGAGATGGAAGCAGTGTAAGAAAATACCTTCAGAGGAAGTCCAAGAAGTGAGTGGCTCTGTAGCAGGAAAATGTGAAATGTGAAGGAAACAAAAAGGAGTTCCCGTTAAGTGTCATGCTTCCACCCAGAGGGTATCTTCTTCCTCGAGTTGTTAGACACTTAAAAAGCCAAGAGTTAACTGAAGAAAAGCTAACTCCTTCCTGGGAAAATCTTCCTGCTACAACTAGAATTGTCATCTGTTGCTCTAGGCCTTGATACTTCCCTAAGGAGTTCTCACCGGGAAGCAAAATAAAAGCTTTTTTCTTCCATTTCTATCCCCTCAGGCATAATAATGTTCCAGTAAATAACTGGAGCAGAGCAGTAAAAAAAATAGGAGCGGGATTCACATTGCTTAACTTCAGGCTTGGACAACTGATTCGGCACAACTCCGCGCTCCCTGTTCAGCTATGGGGAGAGGCAGGCATCTGCAAGGGGTGGCTCACCCTGTCCCACCGCAACAGAGAGCAGCCCTGCCCCGAATTTCTACATAGCCCCTGGCTTGACTAAATCACACAGACGGATTCCATGTAAATAGCATGACTCACTGCAGATAGCACGCAGCTCTGCTTTGGAATGGAACTACTATGTATGGTAGTTTCTGAATAAGATGGTTTCCCTTACTGTGAAGCGTCCCTGTCTTTAAGAACAACAGTGATGCAGTATAAAAATCAGGGCATAAATTGTAGTCTAGTGGATTCATTCTGGTAAATATTTTTTTCCTGCTTCATCAGGTTTGCTCTGTGACTTCAGCAGGATCGTGCTGCTTGTTACCGAGTGATGCAAACGCACATGTGCCTCACATGGCAGAAGAGTGGGAAGATGCACTTAACTGGCATTCTACTTCACATGGGAGTTTTCAGCATGGCAAAGTTTTCTGTCATTTTTGTGTCAAGATCTGTTGACTTCGCGTGTGATCAAACGTTATCCAGTTTACACAGTTGGTATTCAAAGGAAAAATACTATTTTGTCTGCACCCAACCGCACATCTTCTAACAATGAGAGCTTGTTAACTTGTGATTACAAATAGCCACGCTGACGCTTGCCAGGCAGAGCGCTTCGACTTAAGCTCCTGGGTCACTGAGCCTGGGCTATGTTTGTGAGGCTGTATGTAGCTAAGATGTAGGCAGAGCGATGCTGTGAGCAGTTCTACCTGATTCTTCAGCCCTTGCAGTCAAACTGAACTGACAGGTCTCAGTATCCATACGTGCACCAAACGCTGGGCTGGCCCAGGCGCAGCCTGCAGCGGCCCAACGCTCCGTGCCTCGTCTCCCTCCAGATCTCTCGCTCCTCCTGGTTCTGGCAGCTGGGAGGCCTCGGGACATAGGGCTGACACAGGCTCCTCCTCACCCCGCACTGAGCGCCCGGGGCGGGCACTGAGAGCAACGAACACGGCTCCGCTCCTCTTTCTGCCTGGTTGCAGCTCGCCTCTCCCTCGCTGGCAGGCCAGGTGCTGGTGCAGGGGAGGGCAGGCCGGCAGCGCCCTGTGGATGCTTGCCAGAGAGCCCCGTAAGGAGCCCCCGGGTGCGGTGCAGACCCAGGTGACAGCGCGCTGCGGGCCGGGCCGGGCCGTACAAACACCAAGGAGCAGCAGCACACGGGGGCACACAGCAGTCACCGGGGGAAGGGAGGCCTCCAACCCTCCCGGCGCCCCGTAATCACGGGCAGGTGCGAAGCGTGCCCCTAGAGGCTGAGCAACAAGCTTTACCCCCGTGCCTTCGGTGTCGAGCTCACGCTCGGTACGCGAGGTGCCTCCAGCACAAACCAGATCGCTGGACCCCCACCAGCTCCGCGTGTGGCCGCGCACAGAGCTGGGCACGGCTGTGTCCCGAGCAGAGTTCACGCAACGCTCAGCACGGCTGCTCGGCCCGTTCTTTCTCTCTTTCTTTCTTTCTTTCTCTCCCCTTCCCCCGTGCCCTTTGCAGCCCGTCCCGCCCCGCTCGCTGCAGGGCTGCAGGTGGGCACCCGCAGGGACCCCGGCACGGCGCGAGCTCCCGCGCGCTGCGCCGCTTTAGGCAGAACCACCGGTTCTCTCGGAACTGAACACCGCGCCCCTCGCACGAGCCCCCTCCCTCACGCCGGTACCTCCGCACACACCCGAAGCGCGTCCCTCCGGCACCGCTGCTCCCCGGCCACCCCCGCGCCAGGCGGCTCCGCTCGGCGGCCGCCCCGCCCCGCCCCGCGCTCCTGCTGCCCAGCCCCGCCCACCCGGCGCCCGTCGGCCAATAGGCGCCGCTCGGGCTCAGCGCGCCGCGGGGGGACACGCCTCCTCGCTGGGCGGTGGCCAATCTCTGAGCGGGGCAAAGTGCCGCGCCGCAAGGGGGCGCCATAGGGCGGTCACGCCGCGGCGGCCTGAGGTGGGGGGGGTCTGCTCCCGGGACGGTGGAGGGGCGCGCGCCGTGCGGGTGTTTTTGCGCTGGGCGGCGCTTTCGGCCTGGTGAGGTTCTGTCAGACAGGCTGGCACGTAATTAAGGTGCTTGCTCGCTGTAATAGCTCTTCTATTTTTAATGGGAACTGATGGAGCTGTCAAGATATTAGAAATGTTTTTTTTCCCCAAATTTTCGTTTTCTTAGGCGGTGATAACGCGGGCTGGGAAGCTTTGCAGCTGAGGGCCGAGGCGCTCGGGCAGTGGGGCGCGTTCCGCAGGGCCGCGTGCCCTCGGGCTGATGCTGTGGCGGCAGCGGGCGGGGCCCGGGCCTCGGGCGGCACGCGAGGAGCAGCGGCTGTTGAGGGGCAGAGATGCTGCAGCCCAAATGAGCAGCTCTCGGTGTCCTTACCTCGCGCCAGTGGCATTGTCTGATCTGTCGCCTCCGCCATTTTCTGTAAAACAACTTGTTTAGCGGTAGCAGAACGATCTTGCTCAACTGGGGTGCAGTAATTCCAAAGTAAAGGGAGCTGCAGCTGCTCGGCTGAGTCAGCCAAAGGTAGGCTCTGCAGGGGAGAAAATGCCTCTTTATCATCTTCTAGTGGCAAAGTTACTGCAGCAGCCTGTAGGATAAGATTAGATTGTAATACCAGCAAAAACTTCCACAGTGCACAAATCACAGGGCCGTGCTTAGTTCCATCAGTACAGATCCAAACTGAAAACGTTTCCAAAATACTACTAGCTCAAATGCACTGAAAGCCCTGCCAGCAAACCAGCTGCTGGGACCTGGTGGCTCCTCTCTGCCCAGGGCAGGAGTGCCCACTTGCTGACTTGCTCCTCAGGGCCTGGCAAGGCGATTGCCAGCGATGAAAATATTGCTGAGAGCAGCCTTGAGACTTGCTTCTCTTCCCTTTGTGTTGGGACGTAACATGCAAGGGATGCGCTTTTGTTTGTACAACAGCATTGCTGTGTGGTACGTGAGCAGCTCCTGATGCACAGCCCCACTCAGGCATCCCCACGGCTGTGACAAAAGCTGTGCTGTGCAAGGAGCACAAACACACAATCTGTGCAGATTCTAAACTCACAAGTTTGCATCGTAAAGAACTTTGCATTTGCTGTGCCTTCCCTGCACACATCTTCAGCTGTGTTTCTCTGATTGTGCGTATGTGCTGCTGGACGCAGCCTTCAGGAAGAGCTGGCGTGCTGAACAACCACAACTGACCAAGGAATTAAATGGCACAGGGCAAACATAAATGCTCTGTGTAAATACATAATAATGAATTGCTCTTGGGTAGATTGTAGGAAAAAGAAAGGTGTGATCGGCAGTGTGATGAGAGGAGTTTCAAAGCCATTTTATCATTTTATCCACACCAGTGTTTCTGTTAAACTTTGGCAATTGTCTGTGCATCTCAGTGCTGTGAAGGCATGAGGTATTTTCCTTGCTCCTTAATTTTCAGTGATAAATAGCAGTGGTGAAACGAGTGGTGGGAAAGAAGGATGCTAAGGATCTCCCTGCTAAGCCAATTTCAGTTTAATAGCTTGCTCTCTTCTCAGTAGTCTGTAATTGTAATCACATAAGTGGTTAGAAGGTCTGATCCAAAGCTTGGTAAGAGTTCTGATTTCAGTGCAGTTTTGGATCAGCATGTAATATGTAGTTCTATTTATAGCTCCCTTCTTGACTGTAAAATGTGGAGGGTATTTTATTACTGAAATCTTCTTTATCTGATGTCATCAGTGTGTATCGTTCTGCATGGTACTGAGGTGTGATAGAACTTGTAATTTAAAGCCACGAGCAAACCAGATGCACCAGTGTCCTGCTGCGGGGCTGGGAGCAGAGCAGGCAGCAGGTGGGTCTTGCTGGGAAGATGCAGCGGTGACGGAGAAGCTCCTGTGGCCAGGACTGTGGATGCACTTTCACTTCCAGCACAGACCAGCACCCCGTCCCTGCCTGCCCCGTGTCACCTCTGGCTTCTCCCATGCGGACTGTTGGGCTGGAAGCAACGAGGGCTCTTTGTAGCTGAGAAGTGAGCGTGACAGGCAAGGAAGCAAGGAGTTGTATTGTTTCAGTGGAAAAGTTTCGTTTATCCAGGTTACTTAGGCTCAGGTTTTTCGGGGAGTTGCATTGCTAACTGTGCTTTCTTTCACTTTTAACAGAGTGCATGCTGGATCGGACATCGTGAGTCTCCAGATTTTGCCGAGGAGCTGCCCAGTAGGGAACTCACGGCAGAGAAGATTGCTCTGTTCTGTGGAGCTGCAGGGGTGAGTATCGGCGAGGAGTGGGCAGTAAGCTGGGCGTGCTGCCGTGTCACTGCTTCTGAGTAGTGTTCACCCAGTGACTGGAGCGAGTTCTGACTGAAATACAAAAGAGGAGAGTTAAAAAGAGGTGAGGCGAGAGTGTGGAGTGCCAGAACCATGAAATGGTGCGGGTGTTTGGTGCAGAGAGAGGTGTGATGTTGGAGAAGAAACAAATGAAATTAATGAAGAAAAGAGAGGTGTCTAAAATGGCATTTTGCAGCATGCTCTGAGGGAATACTGCATTTTTGGGCTTGACTGTCCTTCCCAAATAACATAATTCTGTGTGTGTTGTTCATCCGAACTCTTCTCCTAGTATTCCTGTTCTGTTTAAACAGTGATCTCATATTCAGTGTGTGCTTTTATTGCACAAGATAAACTGGTGAACAATTAGGTATTTCAAACACTAAACTTATGTAGATAAGGCATTTCAAATATTAAAATGGGGAAAAAGCAGAGGGAACAAGAGTGGGATAATCATCAGTTAATTTAAAAAGATGTAAATGTGTTCACCTGTGATTGACTGATAAGTCAAAGACACACAAAGAGTTTCATTCAGAAACCCTGCTTTGTTTGCGGATATAGCTTCTATTTATGTGATGAGCATGCTTTGGTCGCTTTCCTTTGGAAAGTTCCTTTGGAACTGCTGCCCAGGCTGAGTGTGTGTGTTGCTCTGAAGGGAAAAATCATCTCTTTGTGGGGGATCTGTGCCTTGCCCCACATCAGTGCTGTTTGTGCAGGAAAGGAGCCCTTGTGCTTGCCTGGGGCTTCTGGGGAAGTTCTGTGTACAGAGTGCATATTGCAAAAAGTTCTGTGAAAGGAGAAGGAAAAAAATGTAAGGAAAAAGTAAGGAAATAATTTCCTTCTGTTTTCTTCAAATAAAAGGGAAAACCAGAAATGCAGTGTATTTTTCAAGGTGATATCGTGGAAAGAGCACGCTTCAGCTTGGCTGGGATCTCAGCCCATTGGCACATTGGATCTTTAAGTGGAAAGGTGCTGAGGTGAAGGAGGAGCCCCAGGGATTTCTTATGAGGTGGAAGGCTTATCTGCTTTTAGGTAGCGTATTGCTGACGAGGTTGTGCAGGGTATGAGATGTGACATAGGCCAGAATGCGGTGGATGTGTGAGAAGGATCTCACCGTAAGTGTGAGAGTTGTTGCCCGCTTGAGAAACCAGAGGGATTTGTGCTATAGGGGTGTACAAAAGTTGTCCATCTGCATGAGCTACCATCCCGCCTTTTTGGGAGTGGTGGCTACCTGCAAGAATTAACATTTCCTGAGATGGCTCTCTTTCTGGTATGATGAGATATGCAGAAGGCCTTATTTTGGTTTTTTGGGGAGGTGTTGTTTTTTTTTTTTCCAGAATGAAGTACTTTGTCTCTATCTTCAGCCCTGAAGAGCAGTTGAGAGGAGGCAGGGGAAGGCAATGCAGATTGGCTCCGTACCATTTGGGCCCTCTGAATTCATTAGGCACCCCCCAGGTGCCTCAGCCTGTGTAGCTCCTCCTGCACCCAACCTGGGAGACTCTCTTACCACTACTGCACGCATTAGCCTTCATTAATACAATTAGCATAATGGCGATTAGGATTCATTATTCCCTACAAAAAGATAAAGCCAGTAATACATATCTCAGAATCAAATTCCTTAGCGCCTTGTCTTGGGATCGCTTTATTTTGGAGTTGTTTGCCTCTTTATATCCTTCCATCTCCTAGAAAAAAAAAGAAAGCCACTTAATTGTAAAACTGTTTGGGTCAAAGAAATGCGCGGAGATGATTCTTCATGCATGCTAAAGAGGTGAATTGATCTATGGGACCCACATGGCTCAGACACCACTCAACAGTCGAAACTGCGAACTTCATCTTCTTCAAGCACAAAAGCTACTTAGTTTCCCCACGTTGAAGACTTTTTATAATAGCAATAAGACAACTCTAGAGAGAACCATCTAATATTAACTCCGGGGAGTAATCATCTAATCACAATCTGGGGGTGATTTGAAGCACTCATCTGGACC
Organism: Numida meleagris; assembly: GCF_002078875.1. NCBI lineage: Eukaryota > Metazoa > Chordata > Aves > Galliformes > Numididae > Numida > Numida meleagris. The sequence goes on along the minus strand of NC_034418.1, from coordinate 7,918,237 downwards.
AAATGCCTCACAACACCCCAGGAGTGGTTTTATTGCATGATAGCAGTACCCCATTGAGCCTTATTGCTTAATTAAAAACAAATTCCCAAGTAATTTTTTTGCCTTTCCATAAAAACACAGTAGTACATAGCATGTATAAAACATCCATTAAATGATGGTAGATGCAAATTTACATTGTGAGATACAATGCTTTTCTTTACCACTTGGGGTTGAAGTTAAATGTAAAACCATTTCCTATAATCTGCACACTGCTGCGTTTAGAGAGGAATAAATACGGAAAGAGAAGTTCATTGTAGGATGCCTTGTTTTTATTAAGTGATATGTTTGGTCTCTTATCAAAGCAGTTTGGCTTCCCGTCCATCTCACAAACACAGCAGCCTAGCAGCAGCATGGCCTTTGCTGCCTCCTCCTGCAGGCTGCCTCGGCTTGCAGTCCTCTTCCAGTGCACATCTTCAGTAGGAATCCTGCATTTCTCTTTGGGCTTTCCATTTCTTTCTGGGCAGAGAGCACAGGAGCGGTGCAGGTGGCATATTTGGAATATATCCAACATACTGTACAGGTGTTGCCCCAATGTCCTTTGTGGGTTTTGTAGATTAATACAGGTTAAGCCTAGTAGACACGTGGTAGAGCCACTTGTGGTGGTTTTGCAGCGCAGCTGAACTCTGCCTGCACCAGCTGCATGGCTGATAGGTCTCTACCTCCCACAGTTTTACTGGACACGCTGCTACAGCTGTGGCTGCTCTGCAGGAGAGCCAGGTGGCCAGGTGGAAGGGCAGGAAAGTCCTTTTTGTACTGCTTCAGGATCCTGACCCACAGCTTTCTTTACACGTTTACAGAGTGCTTCCAAAGCCCCAAAGTGATCTCCAGATGTCAGGTTCCCTAAGGGTTTTGTGTTGTCCATGTGTTCCAGGCAGAAGCAGTAAATCCAAGGTTTTACGTGATGGTGTGAATGCCAGAGATGTGTCAGTATGACTTTTTCTTCACTAAAAAGCGCTCGGTGCCTTTAATTGGTGAAGATATGTCTGCAAGTACACTTGTTTTGAACAAAAGCTGAGAACTAGTGGTAACTATTACTCTAGTTGTCCACATGCCAGAGCTGCCTTGTGGCACCACAAGCTCTGGATGGAGGCTGACGCCTGGGCCAGTCTCACCTGCTGCGGGCTCTGCACAGTGCTGCACGCTCCCTTCTGCCCTTCCCCATCAGAGGGAGGCTCCCCGGGGCTGGTGGGAGCTGGAGCTGTGTGCAGTGTGCGAGTCCTGCTGAGGGCGGTTTGCAGCGCTGGGGGCCGATGCTAAAGAGGCAGCCTGCATTGTCCTGTATTTAGCTTTGGTAGAAAATAAGTACCTTTATCATCTGGTGAACTGTGTTGCTAGAACGTCCTGTTAGAGAGATGTTAAGTGCTGTGGTGGAGGATTTGTTAAAAAGAGGTTGTGGCATTGTGGTGGTGAAAAGAATGAAAGTAAAGCTCATTGCTGCTTCTGCTGCCTGAGGTTAGTGAGGGCAGTGCATAGTGTAACAAAGTCTGTGTATTTAAAACTGATCTGTAGCAATGTGGGACAGTGCTGGGTCGGGAAGGGACGTGAAAGGGCCTGACAGTGTTCTTGAACAACACCCATTTTTGCCTGGGAGATCTGGCTTGATTAAGGATGCCATTACCTTGCTGTGATCTGATGGTGTAGAGCTGGCTGCTCATATAGCTGACATGGAGCACGTAGCCAACAACAGAAAGCCCTAATAAGTTTAATACATTCAGCAAAGAGTTTATTGTCCCCTCAGCTGTACATCACTTATAAACGCTCATTTCATCTTACCCTACCATGAAGGAGGCTCGGTGCAGTGGGACAAATGTGCACCCTTGGCTAAGGGGCTTTGCCGGCTCCGTGCTGCCCTGCCTGCCAGCAGCTCCACAATGAGAACATTAGGAGAGCTGCTCTGGAGTAGCACCTGAAGAGCATTGTTGCAGCATCTGCTTCTCTTTTTGTAAGTAGGTTTACAAGCAGAACAGGGTTGTTGGCCTGCATTACACTGAGCAGAACCAGCCGTGCCCGGCCTTGCTGCCACCTGGTCACACTGGATGGCAGCAGCAGCTTGCAGAGCACATCCCTCACCTGTTCTCTCATCTGAGCATACAGTTTTAAACTTCAGGACACAATAAACATATTGACATGTATTTGGCCTTTAACAAGATGAAGAGTTAAGAATTTTATGTGGATGGTTCTGGGACATGTATGACTTCTTCTAAGAATACATCCCTTTGTGAGGGAAATGAAAGGTATGGTATTTTAGCAGTTGGAAATGCCCAGCTTAGCTTGTTCTGTTTCCCGATGACATTTTGGCACCAAAGCAATTTAGAAAAAGTATTTGCGATAAGTAAAAAGCAGTTGTTGTGGAAACATCAGAGAAAAGTAGCTGACATAGGGTAAGGCATGCACCAGATTAGCTGTATACATCTGCACAGTAAAAAAACGGAGTTCATGTGAGGTAAGGGAGAGGTTTCTAGACGCTGTCTGCTTCATGGGCAGTTTTTCAGAACAGAGGGAAAAAAAAAATCCCTTTAAAACTGTGAGCATCTGGCTCCATCTGCTGGTAACAAAGCAAAATACTTTGTTCTGGGCATAGAGAGAGGTGGGGTTTGTGTTTATGATAGCTGCAACAAAACCCATTAACAAATTAAATGCCTGTGCCTCAGAACCAAGGCTTATCCCGCAGCCTCATCCTGTTTCATTTCACTGGGGGCTCCAGGCTTTGATGTCTGGGGCCTTTGGCTTTTTCAGTATCCTGGGGGTTATTCTAAAGATACCATACACGCAGCACCTTTTGCTGAAACAGCAGGCAAATCCTACAAACTTATTTTACTAGAAAGTACAAGGCAACAAATTCTGCCCAGAGTATGTTTGATAAATCAGATCTCTTGTAGACATCTGGAGATTGTTTGCAAATCCCCAGCCAGCTCGTTTTGTAGTCATTGTTACCATCATTCAGGTTAATGCTGCCACTTTTTACCTGCTAAAACACGTGTACTTTATGGCTGAAGAGAGTGGAACAGAAGTTCTTTTAAAGCCTTCCTGGAAGTTTGCTGTTTGGAGAAACAAATGTCAGAACACTCACCCTGGCTCAGAACTGCTGTTCTGAAAATGCAGCTGTGAAAAGAGATTACTTGGGTACTAGATTAAGAATTATGCAGCAATAGAGACCTAAAGTAGCAAGCAGAACAAGTAAACTTCTAGATTTTCCTGCAAAGATTTGCCTAAAAAATACTGAACTCCAAGCGAGAATACTGATGCCAAGTTTTAAATCTCATCTGAATTTTTATAGCAGTTATAATCTCTGACATACATCCTTGGAAATGGGATCTCATAACAGAAATGCCATGTCCCTTGGCACCAGGAAGGAGATGCTGTAGGGGGCTGCAATTCTGAGACAAGTTTACAAGGCTGGCTTATGTCTGCATAACGTCACTCACACGGTACTGAGATTTTCTTTCCTTCTCTCCTTACTCCTCTGAATTTCTATGCAGAAGAAATGGAAGTGGCTAAGAGCCCGGGCTGCAGAAAGATCCCGCTTGCCAGTGCTTTTTTTCCTCTCATTATCATACACTTGCAATCAAACTCTAATTTCTGAAATAAAAAACCTGCAGGATTCTTTATTGGGACCATTAAACCTTAAATCTTCATTATTTAGGATGGCTACTTACCTTTTGCTCAATGAAGTCATAATGCAACTGCTCCGATAAAAACTGTTGAAATGGCTACTGTGGCAGCAAGTAGATTTTCCTTCGTGTAAAATAATCTGCTGTGAGTGAGACATAACTATCATTTACATTAATTAGGCAGCCATATAATGGGGTGTTCAATAGCTATTACATCGTTTAAATTCTTCGGTGAGCACCTCAGCCACCCAAGAACTATCCAGCTGAACATCTCCGAGCCCATAATACTGAAAGAATCCTATAGAGGAAACACAGAGTGTTGCACAAAAAAAAAATAAAATCATATTGATGGGATTATTTTAAGTTTTACAGAAAATGCACAATTAATTTAATTTTCCCCAAAAAACCCCACAGTGCTACTAGGTGGAATTGGTTCTGGGGCTGTTGCTGTGGGTATGTTAGAAGATGGTTAAGGAGCTTGTACTGAGAGGTCTTCACTGGCAGCTGGACCCCTGAAACAGGAGCAGCTTTCCTTAACCATCCCGTTACAGGCCTGGGGCCCTGGGCCTGCAGAGGTGTGTACGTATGTCATAAAGCTGGGAGCTCGTTCTGGGAGCTGTAAGAAATGAGGCTGAATTTATTAATGAATGTGACAGGAAGAGATTTGTATTGATAGGCCTATGCTGCAAATCTTCAACATGCCGTTCAGCTGCCTGTAGAAGGTGGTGGTTATCAGATCGGTCAGTAGCTGGGATGAAAAATAACACGTTTTAAATCAGTTTTGTTGGTCTAGAGTTAGTGGAATAGGTCCTAACAATGAAAAATGAGCGGCTTGAAAACAAATGGTTGTCTGGGGAGCAGGGCAGGACAGACCATGATGTTTAGGTTGTGTCTTTTCCTTCAAATGACCTGGTTCAAAACTATCGGTCATGTTATTCTAGTCAGTGGTATACTCATTTATTTTGTCTTAATGATTATAACGTACCATGCCTTATCTGACCAATAGCTAGCAGCAGAGCTTCTTAGTGGGAGTAGCTCTTAATTCAGTGCTAAATGTTGCTGGGATTTCTTGCTGCAGTCCCCATCTACAGGCCATGCAGCCCAGGTGTCAGAACGGCCTGTAGGTAGAGCACTGGGTTCTGTTGGCTCTGCAGTCTGGGTGTGGCTGCTCCTCTCAGCTGCAGTGGATGCCTGATCCCATTTTTTTCACATTTGTTAGTTAATTTAATTAAAGCTGTACACTGAGGGAGATTTCTGTCTTAACAAAACAGTACATATTCATCAAACCCTGGGAAATGTGGCTTGGCATAGAAATGACAGAAGTAACAAAGGGGAACATGAGGCAAAGATGGATCGAACCTCTCTGAAATTCCATGGAACTGGTCAGTGTTGCCATGTAATCTGGAATTGTATTTCCTGGCAAGGTACATAAGACCACAGTTTGGTCACCACTGATGAATGAAAAGATTTTTAAGTCAGTTTTTTCTTTACGTTTAAGAAGACATATGGAGGTGAACATTTGTTACGTAGGTCAGCTACTGCACTTCACTCACCAAGGCCCCCCCATGCTCCCTTGCTGACCTTGGGAACAACGAGGCAATCAATACAGCTGGGATAAGAGAAACAGCTGTGAAGGTTCATCTTTCAAGGCACTCAGGTGTTTGCCATATCAGGAGACCTTGTTGCCTGGGAGAGCAGTTGTTGAGCATTAGCCTCAGCTGTGGTGGTGTAGGAGGCTGCTTATATAGTGTTCTTGGACACTGGACACCTCATTCTTTGCTGTTATTGCTGAGACCCCTCACAGGGTGTGGGCTGAAGAAGGCTGCAGGGATGATGGTGCTAAAAAGACGAGCTAATGTGTTGCTGAAGCCTTATACTTGCGTCCTGAGGTAAGATCACTGCAGAAGCAATGAGAAATTAATTATGGAAACTTTATTGTGTGGTGAGGGAATGTTACGAATAGCAGGAGCCAGGGATTAGCCCTCCTGCAGGGCAGAGGTGTGAGAGGCTGCAGGAGGAACTGGAACTTTTTAATAAAAAAAACTATGTTTTGGGACTTGTAAATGAGGAATAGATCTGAGTGACTGCTCTTGTCAGACTGCTCTTGTCTGCCCTAGCCTGTTTAGATAAAAGTAGTGCAACCCTTGATTTTAAGATATATCTCATTTCCTGAAAATATACTTCAGATGTGGAAGAACAAGCAGGTGGCTCAGGTGAATGGCTGCCACAGCACAGTAGGGCCTGCCCACTGTCACAGCTGCCTTTGAAGTTAAAGAGAGGTATTATTGCAGTTAAAATACTGATTGCTCTTGCTTGGACTTCTCCTTTGCAATACATAGCTACTCATTAATCACAATGTGTTACTATTCTAAAGTATTCTAAAGTTTGTTTAAAAAGAGTTGCTTGGTCAAAGGTTGTAACAGTCTTAGAAATGGTTTCTAAGGTCCTGTACTGACACAGGTGCATGCAAATCTAAAATCTTAAAATGGACAAGGAGAGAATCTGTCAGAGGGATAATCTTGTCCAAGACTCCAGAACTCATTTTTAAAAATGAGAGGTGTTGTGAATATATGAAATTAATAAGCCACATGCTGCTATCATTTCAGTAATTTAGTGTCCCAATATGAAAATAGAGACTAGAATCATAGACTCATAATCATAGAATGGCCTTGGTTGAAAAGGACCTCAAAGATCATCTAGTTTCAACCCCCCTGCTGAGTGCAGGGTCGCCAACCACTAGACCAGGCTGCCCAGAGCCACGTCCAGCCTGGCCTTGAATGCCTCCAGGGATGAGGCATCCACAACCTCCTTGGGCAACCTGTTCCAGAGCATCACCACCCTCTGTGTGAAAAACTTCCTCCTAATATCTAACCTAAACCTCCCCTGTTTTAGTTTAAAACCTCCCCCCTTGTCCTATCACTATCCACCCTTGTAAACAATCATTCCCCCTCCTGTTTATTTGCTCCCTTCAAGTATTGGAAGGCCACAATGAGGTCTCCCCAGAGCCTTCTCTTCCCCAAGCTAAACAAGCCCAGTTCCCTCAACCTTTCTTCATAGGAGAGGTGCTCCAGCCCTCTGATCACCTTGATGGCCCTTCTCTGAACTTGTTCTAAGAGCTCTGTGTCTTTCTTGTACTGAGGGCCCCAGGCCTGGATGCAGTACTGCAGATGGGGCCTCATGAGAGCCAAGTAGAGGGGAACAATCACCTCCCTCTCCCTGCTGGCCACTCCTCTTTTAATGCAGCCCAGATAAACAACCCCATAGTTGGCCTTCCGGGCTGCCAGCACACACTGCTGGCTCATGTCCAGCTTCTTGTCCACCAGGACCCCCACGTCCTTCTCCGCAGGGCTGCTCTCAAGGAGTTCTTCCCCTAGTCTGTATAAATACCTGGGATTGCCCCAGCCCAAGTGCAGCACCTTGCACTTGGCCTCGTTGAACCTCATTAGGTTCACATGGGCCCACTTCTACAGCCTGTCCAGGTCCTTCTGGATGGCTTCCCTTCCCTCCAGTGTATCGACTGCACCGCTCAGCTTGGTGTCATTTGCAACTCATTCCAATCGTGGGATTCATCCCACCGCATTTCCGTGATAGCAACCAGATCATAGTTTTCCAAGCACATCACTGTTTCCAATTCCTCCTGCTTATTTCCCATGCTGCGTGCATTAGTGTAAAAGCACTTCAGCTGGGCTTTCTGGCACGCTACCTTTCTAGAGGAGCCCTCCCTCAAACCTCTGAAAGAAATCTGAAGTTTTCCCCCACTGCTCCCTGGAGGGACACGAGGTTTCAGACAGGGGGTCAGCAACATTACCTCCTCTGAGGAGTTCCCAGCAGATCCTACAGGTTGGCATGGAGGTTTTTCCCCGCAATCTCCTACGACGACAACATCCCCAAGCCCTTCTCTGTCCCACTGACCTCTACCCTCTTCCCCCATCGAATCTAGTTGAAATTCCTGATCTACTAGCTCCACCCTAGCGAGTGTCATTTTATCCCCATCCCCCTTCATACCTAGTTTAAAGCTCTATCAATGAGCCCTGCCAGCTCCTGGGCTAGGATCCGCTTTGCCCTTGGAGACAGGCAAGGCTTGTCTGCAGCCATCAAGCCAGGTGCCAAGTAAACCGCCTCATGATCAAAGAACCCAAAGTTCCTGTGGCAGCACCAGCCTTTCAGCCACTTATCCAAAGCCTGCATTTTCCTAGACCACTCTGTATCCCTCACCACCCCAGAAGGGAGAGAGGAAAATACCACTTGCTCTCCCACTCCCTCAATCATTCACCCTAAACCCCTGAAATCTCTTTGGATAGCTCGCAGGCTTCCCTGAGCGATTTCATCACTGCTTGCCCAGACCATCAATAATGGGTAGTAATCAGAGGAACGAGCCAGACCCGGGAGTTTTTTGGTGATGTCCCTGCTGCAGGCCCCAGGGAGGCAGCACACCTCCCTGTGGGTCAGGTCAGGTCTGCACGTGGGGCCTTCCGTTCCCCTGAGAAGGGAATCACCCACCACAATGACCCTTCTGCCTTTCCTGGCAGAGGCAGTCTTAAGGTGTGGGGATGACTGCCTCACCCTAGGCTCCCTCCTAGGCAGGTCCTCCCTCGCCAGTATCTCCCTGGCACCCTCCCCTCTGGCACACCAGCGAGTCATTCCACCAGTCAATCTCCCGCTCACACTCCCTGATGGTCCTTAGTCTCTCCCCTTCCTCCTTGAGCTCCATCACCAGGCTGAGCAGATCATTCACCTGCTCGCACCTCACACAGGTAAAACTCCTGCCACCCTCCCCCAGCAGCAGGCTGAGGCAATCCTCAGAGCCAGAGACCTGAACAGCCACATTTCTGGGCAGGCCCTCCACCTGGATTGCTGCAGTCTTCCTGGAGGAAGCCTGCTGTCTGGTGGAGACCACATTTGAACCCAAGGTCTCAGAGGCTGTTAGTAGGAGAGCTGGTCTCCTGAGCAAAGAGGGACAGCACTGATGTGTGCTGCTAGACCCACCTCCCACACCCACAGCTGTAGTACCTTACCAGCAGTGCAGGCTAGGCTCACACACTGATTACCCCTCCCTGTTTTTAGTAGGCAGTAACACTACTCACCTGGTGTGCTCTGTGGGCAGAAGCTATAGCCTCCCCGAAGCTATATAAAGCCTGGCAGTAAAGGGTCAAGGTCAAGGGTGGGAAGCAAATGTGCCAGCTCCACCCCTGCTTGCTCAGGAGCCCTGCTCACGAGCTGCTAGCCCCTGGCACAAGCACAGCACTGTTTCTGGCTTCAAAAAAAGCCTTAAAAAGAGCTTTTTTGTCGGCCTTTTTCACTTCAGATCCCTTGCCCGGTGCAGTCTTACCTGCCTTGAAGCTGGTCTCCACAGCAATGAAAAACTAGTACTGACTCTGTGAGTGCCTGAGATATACTTAAAACAATTCCACTTGCCTCTGGGGAGGAGGCTGTGATTCCTTTTTCCAAGTCAGTATTTAACAAGTATCCCAGGGGGTTGTTTTGAGTTTCCATTGTATTGTTGTGTGAGCCATCTTTGAAAGGAAGTAGAACACCAGCTCAAATAGTGCATGCTATGTTTTCTCAGCTGTGACTTGGCTTTAACTTCAGGTATTTCCACCAGTGGTTGTTTCAAAGAGAACTTGGGTTGTGTTTGTTTTCCCCACTGAAGTTCAAAATTCAGTAACTGAATAGTTTATCTTGTCTTGTACCATTATCAATGATGAAATCTTCAGAAAAAAAAAAGTAGCAACGTGTATCTTTGTCTACACCTTACATATGTAGTAAGAGGAAGGCAGAAATGTGAGTGAAATAGCGTGATGGTTCATGGCTCTTCGTTATTCCTTGGCTAGCTGCTTCTTTAGAGTTTGTATCCCTACTGTATGCAGTTCAATGTTCAGCATAAGAATGAAGAAGGATAGTAGGGATAGGTGTGACTAGTTCTTTCATTTGCTGATATTAAATCCAAAAAGTTGGGGGAATGGTGACAATCAGGGGAAGAACGGTGAGCTGTCATTTTCATGTTGCGTGGCTTCCAAGAAGGGTCCTCCAGAAACAGCAGGGAGTGACAGATGAACACCAAGAAAGCAGATGGGACAGGAGTTTGGTGTCAGCAGCTTGTGGGTAGACAATGAATGATACCACTGATCTAGGTTAAGTGATCTATGGGAGATGTTTGGAACACCTCACTGAGGCAAAAAGGCCTCTTCAGGTGATTTAGCAACAGCAGTAAAGGTATCTTGAATGCTTTGGCTGTTCAGATCTCTCATTAGGCTTCATTTGTCATCTGTGCCGTTACCATCTGATTACCTCGAAGAGACCTTTGAACACCTCTTCAGCACTCTTCACTGTAAATAATGATTTCCTTACTGTTATTTATTGAGAGGGACTGCTAAGCAGCATGTGTCTTCTGGTCACTGAAGTAGAATTTAAAAAAATGCAAATAGCAATAGCTATGGAAAACTCTGTTGTGCTCTTCTACATGTCCATATTGCAGAATATGGTATGTCCTTTGCAGCACAATGAAACAGAATTGTGCCTAATTCCAATTTGTATGTCATTGCCATTAATGATGTTCCCATTAAGACATATCATTAAAGGTCTTTAATGTTAATTAACAGGACTATGCCAATAAAGTTCCATTAGCTTCCCTCTATTAATTTAATATTATAGGCATTTAACAGATGTCTTAATTAGATATTATACTGATAGCTGTAAGCAAAATGAAAATGAAGCCTTTGTCCTGCAGGGAAAGTTTCTACTATGGTTTGAACTTTCTGCCAATTTGTTGATATTTTCTGTGGATTCTCACAGCAAACTAAGGGATTTCAAAGAACTTTGAGAGGAACAGCGCTTAAAAGGGAGATATCTTGGGTCTAACAACTTCAGTGCTCAGCTAAGTGCTTGTTAACTTTAAAGGACTCATGAACAGAATCCAGGTCCTTGTTTAGTGATTATGAGTAACCACAAGCTCATAAGAGATCACAATTTCTGCCTGTGAGGCATTGCTCTGTTTTAGGCGCCTGTGGTTTAAGAGATCTTTCTTGTTTAGTCGCATGCATTCAGTTAGAGGTTTCACCTCTATTTCACTTTTTGCGTTTGCATTTTAACCTTTACCCCAAACAATGTATTTTTCCATTTGAGTAGATAATAATTCTATGAAAGAGCACAGATAATTCCAGACTAAGATGAGAAAGCTACTGACCTTGGTATTTGTCAGTCCTTGCAAGTTAGATACTGAAACATTCCCTAGTGTTTAGTCCAGAAAAACAATCCAGAAAGCTTTCTGATACTCATGAAATGAGTCCTCGTTGTACTGTCAGATGATACCTTCTGCAGCACAAAACACCTTCGTCACTGCCTGAGTACATGTGAAAGATTTTTCTGCCCAATGTCCACATTAAAAGGTCTTCCAGACCAGCATGTATGTAGTTGAACAGGCAAAGATGTTGATCCAGGAACAAATACAGAAACAGTTATCAGCTGCAGTAAAATAGGCAAGCAGAGCCCAGTTCATACAGAAGGCAACAGTAACACTTGTCAAAAAGTTACAAGATAAAATATTAATTGGGCAAATATACAATGAAAATTGAAACGAGCCAGGTAACCAGTACTAATCACGAGTTTAATAAAAGGCAGAATGTTACATACAAGTAACAAAAGATGCAGCTAGGACCCCACAGTTTGACAGACTGCTTTAAAGGCAAGAGAAACCAATCATTCTTCAGTATGAAGAAATGCTTTTGAAAAATTTCAAATAGTTAACTCTATTTTCAGTCTGCCAGAAAACCTGTCTTTGCCAGAAAACAGCAGACATCCTAAGTAAATTTCCTTCTGATTTGCTATGAAATCATAGGTCAATAGTTCCTTTCAGCTTGAACTTCTTTGCAGACCGCTCACTTGCTCGAAGCTGGAACTTGCTTCCATAGATGTAGGAAATGAACCCATCAGTCTCCAAGCTAAATACGTTGTTAATTTTGGGAACAACTGAAAATGCAGAAGAAATTAGCAAGAAGTGGACTCATTGAAGCCCCTGTTCTGAATATATACTGATGTACCAGGGAATACTATTCACAATCAGGCTTCAGGTTTGTCACATTTCAAGTTTTTATATTTGAGTATGAGAAATACAGCCTAAGCCTGTGCATTTAAAACCAGAACTGCTGGAATTGAGTCCTCTTTCACAAGCACACAGTAAGTGTTGCAGAGAACAATCTAATGTGAATCAGATGAACAAACCACATGTATAATCATGTTGGAAATCACTGGAAATATTTTTTTTTAAATTATTTCTAAGATACATTTTTTGGTGTCTTATTGGGCTTTTACATGGTAGATAAAGACATTAACTTCTGCCACTATACAAAGAATTACGAGCACTGATAAAGGACAACGTATGTGCTAGTACATTTGCTCAGAAGTACAATAATGATTAACAGGTTTTTAGTTACTCAAATTATAACAAGCACTGAAAAACACCTTGCATACCTTTTAATTTGTTGTCTTTAGTAATAATTTTGAAGACATGTTTAAATTCCTGTAGAATTATTCCTGTTATCCCAACATAAGATGGGCACTTTGATTTTGTGACTGAAAGGACAAGAGTATCCATGTATTAGAAGAAATTCAGGTACAGTTTGTTTGCTGTTCCATGGTTACCTCATGATTTTAAAAGTTTGAGATAGCAGTCTGAAGTAATGCAATTATAGTGATAACTGGTAGACTTGTAGTCAGTCTTTGCAATAATAAGAGCAGCTGAAAAAATTAAGTAGCGCGGGTAAATGGAGAAAGAATCCAACACATGATCACAATTACGTGATTCTAGAGTTGACACTGAAAGGAATTTAATGAGCACATGAAACATGGGAGAGCGTACTGAATTTCAGATAACTTTGTAGAATAAAACAAACAATACCTGTAACAATAGCTCCATGGAGATCAGCTTTTAGCAGTTTGCTCTGAACCATCTGCGGTTGCCTTGAAGAAAAGGGTGGGATCAGAGAGGAAAAACACATGGAAAAGTATGCTTATAAAGTGTGACTGTGACTATTGAAATAATGGTCAAAGCTTATAGAAATAATACATATCCTTATTAAATAATTGATATTTTCAAGTTTATCAAGTTACTGCTTGAGAATATCCACTAATCTAAACACCACCAATTTTAAGACATCTCAACTTACGCATCTGGTTTAAGGCCGTAACATAGGTCTCTGATATATTGTTTCCAGAGTTCATGTAGTGGTAGAAAGATTTCATACCTGCAGTTAGAAGGCAAGTGTTAGAGAAGAACTTAATTATATTTAAAAAGTTGCTTACTAAAATAATCTACAGAGAGCAGATGATAACATTTATAATTGTTAGTCTTAACTAATAACTTAAATGTGAGGTAAACCACTCCAAGCAACAGGTTTGGTTTTATAGAAAAACTAGATACACTGCTATCAACCCCAGGGGGTGGTGACATGTTAAAGAGAGTTCTGCTCCTCTCCCTCGCTTCATTTAGAGCAGCAAGGGCCTTACTCAGCATGCACTGGGTCAAGGAACACGATGGAAAATGGAGACTCTCTGATGGCAGTCAGTCTGCGTTTTAGAACTGAAATTATAGGTGGCTGTGTTTAGGAAAGGGAATCGGTGAGGGCTGAGTTCAGTGCACAGGCAGCCCAGGTAACCGCCCAGGTAACTGCTCTGCTGTGGAGAACTGCCACAGAACGCAGTGCTGAGCTGCGGGGTCCCTGTCTGTGCTGCTGCTTTCGTGTTCTTTTCACTTCTCCCCGCGCAGAGAACACAAGCTCACACCTCTGTTGCTCAGGCTCGATTTCAAACAGGCGCAGCTCCCGCCTCTGCTTGGCGGTGAAGGTTTTTGTTTTCTTCCTCTTTGGCTTTTTCCTTCTCCTGCAGTGGTGCTCCAGGACCACGGCCTTCCGCGTTAACACGTCCTGGATGGCTTCGTCCTTCTTCTTGGGCATGCTGCGCTTCAGGAAGGCGCTCACAAACGCTTTGGCCTCCTCTGACCTTTGGGGCTAAAGGTGTTTTAAGAGATACTTTAAAAATAGTCGTTATAATTAAATCAGAGCCAGGCTGCCGACGGGTACCCGCCGAGCTGAGGACACGGTCGGGGTGAACGGGAGCGGTACCTGCAGGCGCAGCTCCTCCGCCGCCTCTCGGGGCAGCCCGCTGTACAGCACACCTGCGGGCAGAGAGCGGCGTTAGCCGGCCCCGGCCCCATCCTCGTCGGCCCCGGCCCCATCCTCGTCCTCCCCGGCCCGCCGCCGCCGCACTCACCCTCCATCGCGGGGCTCCGGCGCAGGCGCTGACGTGTGCGCGCGACCAGAGCGCGGCGCCTGCGCGCGGCCGCTTTTATTGCGGAGCGTCCGCGAGGGAACGCGTGTCCTGGCTGCGTCCCCCCGCCGGTCCGCCAGGGGCGCTGCAGGCGGGGCGGCCACGAGGACCGGCAGGTGCCGCTCCTCCATCCGCCACCCCCGTGCCCCGCGGAGGCCGTGGAGCCGCTGAGCGCAGCCCCCGGCGACAAGCCGTGCAGCAGCGGCGGCCCTGGGGCTGAGCCCGGCCGGCCCTGGAGCTGCCTGCACGTCACTGCCTCGGGCGATGTGCGGTGTCCCATGAGCCAGGCCTGTACACTGCACCTGCTTTGTAGTGCAAATGTACGCGTCCATGCACACGTAGCACCTCCTGCTCTTCCAGGGGGTTTGCCTCTTCTGGCCCTGCTGCACTCTCACCCCTCTTGGGAGAGAACACAGCTCGCCCTCCGTGCAGCACAGAGGTGCTCTGAAAGCAGTGCTGCCAACTCCTCAGCCTGGCCAGCCGAATCCCAGCTCGCAATGGGATAAAGGAGGTGTTCGTATTCCTGTCACGGGGTGGGTGTCGGCTGTGTGCATAGCAAAGCACTGCCTGGTGAAGGAGACTTGCAGAGCGAGCTACTGGGACGGAATGTAGGAAATGCAACCGTTTTGTTGAGTGCCGCTGTGGAGTACAAAGGTACTAAAGTGGTATATAACAAGGAACGAAATTGTAGATAAGTGTGTGTATTTGTAAAGAAGAAAGAGCCTGTCTCTTCAGAGTAATAAGTGTGAGCTCTGGTTGCTGTGTATGAAAGGCCTCCTGGCAGTTAAGGATGTTGCCACAGCAAGCAGGTCCCTTGATTTTGCAAAGCTGGGACTCCTTGAGTTGTCATTGCTATTTAAGAAAAGATCAATTTTCATGAATGGAGTACCAGGATGAGCGCTATGGGTCTTCAGGGCCGTATGAGTGCTCCTTGGCTGGATTTATGCTGCAACTCCAAAGGCACTTAAGGGATTAATAGTCAAATCAGTGTTGGCGATGCCGGTGTTGTAAATCCAATGATCCAGGCTAAACAGGTGCCTGGGGAAGCCAGTCTCTTCCAACAACTCTACATCTTCATTTCCCAATCTGTCTTCAGAGATGATGTCTGAGGGAGGCGGGTCGTGTCCCAGGGAAAGGGCTGTGAGCCAGGAGTGGGACTCAATCAAATAAACATGAAAAAGAGCAGGGAGAGAAACTAGAATACATGGAAACAGATGTTACAGATCAGAAAGAAAGAGAAGGAACAGAGAAATGAGAGGTGAGTAAAATGAGAATATAGAATAAAATCAAACTGGAAATATGTAAACAGAAGTGCAAGCAATTACAATGTATGTTTCAGAATGTGCATTGTTACCTGCTCCACCTTCACTTAATGTCGTCGGCCATTGAAGCCTTTTACTTTTTCAAGTAAATCAGCGTGCAGGCACAATACAAGTTTATGGTGATATAACCCCCTAATATATATTATTTATTCCACTTTACAGGTGCCAACACTGGCATTTCTTATTCCATTAAATCTGTGTATGGCTTTATTTACTGCTCTTTAAGTCTGTCTATACATTTGTAAAAACCTAACAGTGAACCATCACACATGTGTACAGTAGGGGGCTATGTTGCTTTAGCTGTCGGTGTTGTTGAATTACAGCGGGTGATGGGAGAAACGTGTGCAGGCTGAGGCAGGTAACAGCAGCGTCCTGGGGGAATTTCAGTGATGGAAAGCACTTTGTATTGACGGGCACAGAAAGCTACAAGTGAGGTGCAGCGTATCCAACAGCACTAATTAAAGGTATTTGTATGACATAAGAACAGAAGATCACAGTTTTCGCCTACGACAACAGTTGCTTTTTTTTGTTTGTTGTTAAAGAGTAATCGTGAACTGAAGCTGCAGATGAGCACAAGTGAAGTGATGTGTGTAAAAGGTGGCTGGGCTGTAATCACTGATACACTTTTGCTGATTGCAGCTGATTGAAGAAATAGATACTGTAATTCTTCAGAAAGAGTGTCTCTGCAAGCATTTGAGTTCTTCAGATCAGTATAGTTTGTTCCTCTTGGCCAAATTGTATTAGCAGTCACATTTGGTCCCTTGGGTCAGGTGTACTGGTGAAAATAATTGCCGCTTTAAGCCCTTTGATCTGATTTCCTCTGTCCAAAACCCAAGTTGTTAATACATTTCCCAGCTCTTCCCCGTTCCCCTGGCTGTGCTGAAGCAGCGTACAGCCAGCTTAACTCCCTCCTGCTCCTCAGCACTCCTTCTCAGCCCCTTCTCCACATCTTTCTGATGTCCCCTTTTGGCCCAGCTGGCCGGGAGCGCAAATCAGGCCCATGCTGGCATTTCCAGGGCTCTGGCTGACTGTAACTGCGCAGCCGGCTTCCTCGTGGGTGCTGGGGCCGCTTGGTCGCGGTGTCCTGCTTGCACTGTCACTGCTGCTCAGTGAACCTGGGCTTGTGTGCGGTGTTGGGAAGGCAAACAATGATCTCAGAATATTTTCAGAACTTTAAATGATTTTAAAGCTGTATTTTAAACCGAAGAAGGAAGCCAGCTGTTGGGACCAGCAGTTGGCTAGGCTGTGTAACGCCTTTCCTCGCCAGAGGGCAGCCCAGCACCGGGAGTGGGGTGCCTGTGGGGAGACACAGGTGCGTGCAGGCCTGCTGCAGTGCTGCCTGCTGGGGCCTGCTCCTATGTGGGGCAAAACCCAGCTCTTTCAAGTATTAAAAGTTAAAAATTGTTTTGTCTCCTGGAGGAAATGTAGCTGTTTGCAGCTTCTTGTAGCGTATGGGCCTCAAGTTCTCATGTACACCAACCTCTTTTACATCACAGTAAATTTATCTGTGGAAAGAGGCTTTGAGGGAATTCTGTTTCACCATAAGCTAAGGAAGTGTTTGTTTTTTTTTTAAACACCATCATCTTTTCTATATCAAAATCATAAGCGATACCCTTCTTTAAAAATGTGAGCCTAGAATACCTGGCGGTAACTCCTGCAGAGGTGTGATTGCTGTGCCTCACAGGATGCTGAAAAGCAACACTTGCTCCCCAAAACAGTAACGAGGAGTCAGAAGCTGAGCTGCTGGCAGCTGACACTGGGCTTCCCTGTGTGCTGAGCTCATGGCTGGTGCAGGCACGGCAGTGTGACAGACACCGCTGCTACTCCTCAACAGCTTGTATTTCCTAATTAATAGTGGCGTTCTGCACCCATGTATTAATCCATGGCAGCCTGTCTTGGAGTTGTTATTTTTGCTGTCTTTTATTTTTGAGTCTCGTTTAAATCTTGTGTAATGTTTTATTTTAAAACATGGCAAATGTTGGCTTATGTTGTGGTAGGGATGTATGGTGCAAAATGAATATTAAATAAAAATGATAAAGTAATAATGGTCACTGGAGCTATAGCAGATTGAATTGTTTAAAGATGCATTGGTTTTGGTCAAACTATGTTAAATTAACAATTAAAATTTAAAGGATAAAATGAAAAGGTTTAGGGCTCAAAAATATCCATTGTGTTGAATTTTTCATCAAAGAAAAGTTCAGACATTTTTCTAGGAAATGGTTGTCAAACTCTGCAGGTCTGCGTGATATGGTGTGGTTGTGTTGATTATGCATTTTCCCAGTGGTAAGTTTAGACCAAAAATAGGTTACTTCATCTCACACGTCACTTTGTAGGGTGCAGGAGAAAGGCGCTGACTGAAGCACGGGGCACCGAGTGCTTTACTTTGCTGCCCAGGGCCTGCTGTGCTGCTGGTGGTGCTGGGAGGGCAGTCCCCAGCTGAGGGCAGCTGTGCTCCCAGGGTGAGGACGCCCCTGCCCCGCTGGCCAGCCTGCAGTGTGGCCTGGGGATCTGGGCTGAAGTCCTGGGAAATTTGAGAAGATTCATTAGTTAGAGACAAATTTCTCATCTTTGCTCTGTAATGAGGCATCCATCTCCGAGGCATCGCTAGCTGGCGAGGCCCTGTTCCTGCCAGACTCTTTCAAAGTAACACAATTAGGCTGTCAGGAGTGACATTATTTTTAATAAAATGAGTCAGCTTGTGCTGTCCTTGTCTAAGAGATGCATTTCCAAGTCCACACTAATGAAGGTGTCAAATGCCAAGGCACCCGGTATCTTTAGGTCCTGCGGGTTTGAACATGTCTGTCACAATTCCCCAGTGTGCGCCAAGTCCTGCCCACCTTACATGTGTGTCTCTAGGAACTGGGGCTGAACAAGATTAACAAAAAGACACTGCCCCCAGAAAGCAGCTTCTGAAGAACTTTGCTGTCGGTGCAGCTGGCTGACTGCAGGCCATGGTGCCCCCAGCTCCTGAGCTGTGCGCCAAGTTGCTGGCTGAGGGTGGGTGGCAGCCTGCAGCAAACCTTGCTGCTCGGGGAGTGCTTACGGGGTGCAGTTAGTTACTTGGGATAGCTGTAACGGCGGTGGTGTCTCTACTGGTAACTCAGGTAGGCCGGAGTTGTTTGGCTGTTGCTTGTAAATATGTTAGCGTTTTATGACCTATTATAAAGGTATCAGTGGCAATGGATTGTCTGGCCCAGAATGTGATGGAGGAATCCAGGCAGATCCCACGGAGCAGAGTGCTGCCGACGGCACTGATCTATACGCTCAGGAGTCGTGCTGTATTTCCACATTTGTGTATGTGCAAGAAAGGAAAGGAAACACATCAAAGGAGCTCATGGGTTCCTGCCTTCCACAGCGGGCACGCTCTTTAGGAGGGGTGCTCAAGGCGGGCAGCTGCCAGGACCTGATGGGAGGCTTTCATCTCCCTGTGTGCAATCTGATTTCCTCTGAACTGCAGGTGTGTGCTGGGCGGTGAGGGGGTTAATGCTGCTGTGTTGCTTTGATAATTGAACAGACCAAAAATGCCTGTTGGAGTTCAGTGCTTCAGTAAGAACCTTTCCTTAAAAAAAAGTGCAACACAAAACCCCGCAGCCTTGTACAACAGAAAATACTTTGTCCATCTCTTTGGTATAAATCTGATAAACCATGGTGAGAGGCAGGTGTCCAAGGAGATAAAAGTAATAACCGTGGCCGTGGTTCTGGAGAGAGCTAGCCTGTCAGGCAGTTAATTAAATGAAGTTCCCGCTCAGGAAATGCTGGAAGCTAATAGATATACGGCAATTCATTTGCCTTAGCAATATATGTTAATTTTAGCATGAGATGAATTTATATATTTTGCAGTGGGGAAGACCTGGGTGGCAGGCTTTCATCCTGCCAGGGGTGGTTTTTTTCAGAAGGTAGAGACTACTGAGCGCTTTGTACTTCCTAAAAACAGCACAGTGGGTGAGAATGGGTGAGAGAGCGTTTTTAATTTAGGCAGAGCCTCTAAACAGAATTAACTAATCACAGACTCATAACTGAGCTGACCCATATTTGCCATTGCCACAGGTCAATGAGCGCAGAGCCCTGGCTAACAAACACCTTGAGCCCGAGTCTCTTCTGTGTTAGCCTAGTTTAAAAGGATTTTTCTCAGTGTTACAGCAGTGTGAAATTAGGACTGCTGCAACGGCACGTAGCATCTAAGGTCGAGGATGCATTGGTAGATGCGCAGAGGAGGTGCCATGCAGGACGGCCTTGTATGCAAAACTGCCCCTGCAATCTGAATTTGGGGTGAGTTGTTGTTGGGGGTAATGATGAAGTCTCTGTTTGGGCACTGCCAGCTCTGGCACTGCAGCACTCCCCCGGGCCGTGGCGGCGCGTTGTGGAGCGGTTCTGCGGTGTGCGTGGGGGCTCTGAGGGCCAGGCCCCTCTTGATTCTTCCAGGTGTGGCACCAAGGGCACAGCTAGGGCTGTTTCAACTCGGAAACACGCTGCAGCACAGCAGGCTGCTTTCTGAAAACAAAATCCTCTGATCTGTGAAATTATCAGCAGTGAGACTGCAGAAGGGAACAGAGATACTAGTTTATTTTCTTCTGGGTTTGTTTTTTTTTTTTTGAGGAAGAATACGCCCTTGCCCTTCAGTGTGATTACAGCCCATTTAGCAACAGTTCTTTTTGGATTTCAGACCTATTTTGGAACAGTCATAAGCAAGATGTGTTTCTTTCCAGAGCCCAGAGCAGTCAGTCCAAGGGTAAAGTTTATTTAACAAAAAGCATCGTTCCAGCTGAATGCACATTGTGAAATTACAGGTCCATTTAAAGCAAGATAAAAACAGTGGCAGGTTAGGGTCAGGAGGGAGGATAATGACATCTGCTGCACAGAGCGTTCAACAACCGCCTCCGAATTTTTAAGTTTCTGTAGGACATTTTTCCTTTCTTTGTACAGTTATGCAAAGGAATAGAACTGAAAGAAATGCACTGGATGCCGGAAGCAAGCTTGAGGCGCATTCAGGTGCACAAATTCCAAGTGGAGACATTATAAATGATGTTTCAAATGCCAAGGGATTGCAGAGCTGCAGGCTCTTTCCTCGTGTCGAGGATGGGGTCTGGTTTGTGACCCCCTGCCTGGGTGCAGCTGCAGGGCAGGGCCCAGCGTGGGAGCCATCCCCGTGGGGGTGCCCTGTCTGTGCTGGCCTCGCTTTGCAGCCGTTGTCCTGATCCCACAACAGCCAACTCGATCCTTTTTGCTCCATATTGCAGCTGACAAAATGCACTTTTTTTTTTTTTTAATGGGAAAGAGGGTTGCTACCAGCTTTTTGTAATAATACTTGAAATATACTTTGCTCTTGCCACTCTTGCTAAAGTGACTGCTTTCTACTTTGTCTTCCAGGCACTGTCCTTCTGCCCCTGCTCTGCGGGAACCCTGACAGCACTACCACAATGAAGGAAGGTGAGCTAGAGAAAAAGCCCTCTCTCGAGCCTGGGGAATTACCCGGGGCCTGCTGAGATTACCAAAGAGACCTTCAGAGGTTTTAAGATACTTTGGGCCGCTGCTTTAGTCTATCTCTGTCTCGACACTACTGAATCCTGCTGAGCCCTGAAAAGCTCCTCTAAGAAAGAGATGGTGTTTATAGTTGGCCTTTTCCTGTAAATTAACACCAGCAATGGTACAGTTGTTTCACCTATTGTCTTTCATGTAAAAATCCCAAGCTCCACAGCTGGCCCTGCTTTTTGCTGGCCACAGACACACAGGGTCAGTTCTAGGGGTAGAAAAGGGGAATGTTTAAGTTGCAAGTGTAGATACTCTACCTGAAAATGACAGCTCCAGTTGTGCTCCGGCTTAGTAGCACCCAGAAATTTTTCAACTTTGAACAGAGGCAGCCAGCACACAAACCAGTTTGAGCCCTTTTTCTCCCAGAGCATTGGAGCAGGTGTTTCTGCCCGCCTCGAGCACACCTTCAGCACAGCACAGCGCTCACTGCAGCTCCGCTTCAGGGTCCTGGTGCTGCCAAGGGCTGAGGGCTTACAACTGGCTGAGCCTCCCACATGGCAACGTGATTTACTAAACCACTAAGATATTGGGTCAGCCTTGTAAATCATTTTAATTATTTCACTAAACAGGTTGCGGAGATAGATCAATAGAAAATATGGCATTTAGGCTCACAATGCTGCACATTCATTATGGGGAATGTAATTATATTAACTGATTTAGGATCTAATAATAACTGAAAATAACAATTTAATGGAAGCCTTCCAGTCCTGCACTCTGAAAGCAGGATACAGCTGTACACAATCTACACATTTTAATCTCAGTCAGCTATACATAGCGATTTTTGACTCTCAGAGAAATGCCAGTCAAGCGCAAGTAACTTGCAGCATTTCAACATCCCATATATTACATCAAAACAGAAAAGAAACTTTCAATAGCCATATTACATACTGGCAAGGTCACATGAACCAGTCACATGAAAAATAAGAAAATGCATTGCAATATAATAAAGTGGAGATCTTGCACACTGGGAACTGCTCTCCACTTGCAGTTACATTGCCATGAGACTGGTTTGTGCTGCTGGGCTTAAAGGGTATGTACTTCTCTCCAGATGTTGGGCTTGGTCTGAAACAGCTGAATACTAAATATACTGTGTATATATATATGAAATATTTACAGAGAGAACCTAATCTCTCCTGTGCAGTGATAGCCAGGTGCTACCATTCATTAGTCAGGGTCAGCATTTCTCTGTTACAGTTATTACTGTACCTACACTGAATTTCTTTCACTGTGTCCTGGTTTTTGTTAATGTGTGCCACAGAAGTCACCTGTGCTGTTTAAAGTATTTTCTTTTGAAATAAGCTGTACATTGTGACTATTTAATGCCTTAACGGCTATTGACTGAGTGTACCGAACCAAGCAGGCATGACTTGGGCAGAATTTAAGCTGCAGTCAGATAGTGCACCTGTTTCACCTGCTTTTCGAAAGCCTGCAGCCTGCTGATAGGCAGTTGTCACATCAGCTATCTGCACTCTGTTTTGCAGCGGGAGGTAAGCTTTTCTTTAAGCCCTCAGGCTGGATAGCATTTGAATTATGCACTTTATCACACCCCAGTTAGGTAGAGATGCATGGCAAAAATCATTATCAGTGAGTTTTTATTTGGGAAAACACCTTATTTTGCTATTTGGTTCAGTGTATGAAGGAAAAAGAAACCTGCAGTTTTTTCCTGACTTAGTGGAGCTTGTTTTAGAGCAGAGTGAAACTTTGAGCCATGGGCAGATTGTGCTGCTCCTGCTTATTCAGCTGTCTCCTTGAGCTGAGCTCCATCCGGCTGTTTCGGGAACACAGGTTGCTCAAATAAAAATAAATGGCTTTGGCATGACCGCAGAACTGACAGTAGTGCATTGCCTGCACAGGCTGTAAGCTGCCTCCTACTTCAGAGAACCCACAGCAGGTGAGGTTTCGTGTCCGCAGGTAAGCGCTCCGTGCAGCCTCCCACATCACCTCCCCTCCTCCCTCCCTGTTTTGTAATTGCATCCCCAGCTGTAAACAACAGATCAGACGGATATTTTTCCCAGGCTCTATAAATGCCAGCAGCAACAGAAGAGCGCTGGATAAAGGGAAGCGTGCTGTGTTGAACACATGGCGTTTTCATGGCACTGAACACTGAGCAGTGCTTTCTCTGGTGCTGCTCCAAGAAATGGCAGCGGTAAGGTTTGAATTACCCCTGGGTAATGATCCTAAACTTGGTTGACTTTTCTGTGCACGTTTATGACTACATTGTCAAATGCTTTCTGAACGCAGCAAAGCTTCAGGTATTTGCTTTTGAGATGATTTTAGTGAAATACTTTAGGCTAAAGTAAGTAGCATAAGACCTATCTAGTTTCAAAATAATTAACTCCTGGGTTAATAAAGGGATTGTAGGTTCTTGAAAAATATTGAATTTTTTTTTAACTTTAGACTTTGGACACTGTAGCAACTTGAATTTAGTTTCACTGGTTCGGTCTTGCTGTTAAGTCATGTTGCAGTCCAGATTTTGGCAGGTGCCTAGCGTGTGTTTCCGAACTCCTATTTGCTTTTGTTTGAGCTCCCACATTTCTGGATGCAGAGCTTAGGCTTTGTTCTTCATCCCTCTACATGCTGAAAAAGTGCAAGGTGGCCAAATCAACAAACCCACAACTGGATCAGTGCACCGGTACGTACTTAATTTTGTTTTTTTTCTGTCTTGTCAAACCCTGCTTACTTCCCTGGGGACTGAAATGCCAGTATTATTAATTATTAAAGGAGTCACACAAAAGAATTCACTAAATAAGGAGATTCACTGCTGACTTCAGTGCAAACTGAAGCTAGCTCATCTACAAAGCCATTAGCTCAACCAGCAGCTTAACCATAAACTGAGGTTCGTTGTGACCGGGATTGCAATTAGCACCTTGCTGTGCATTTAACTAACCTGAGACTTTCGTACTGCTATACTATAAAAGTTGAAATTATAACCACACACTCCATAAATGGATTACACTATTACCATTATTTGTAGCCATAAATGACTGTTTTTACTGTCCTGCACTGAATTAGCATAAATGAAACAGAAACGTGACTGTGTTTGGTAAGGATCACACATTACCTGGTGTTTCCTTCATCAACTTGTCCATTATCATTGTTGCATTTGATAGTTTTGTCTTTAGCCTGTCCTGCAGCCTTTCTTGACTTATTCTCAAGGCAGTGGGCATCACTGTCAGGCACAGTTCAGTCTAGAGCTCCACGCAGTATTATTCCTTGGCCTGACTGAGATTTAAACGTGTACCCTGTGTCCTTGCCCAAAGATTTTTCAGCACTCTGAAGCGAACGCAGCTCCCCAGCTGACACACTGCTCAGCCCAGCTGGGGCAAGGCAAGCTGATTAGGTGCTTCCAGCTTTCCAGAGCTCAGAGCAATGTATGTTCATGTGTGATAAAATAAAAGCGTGAGTTGTGTCGACAACATCCCAGTTCCTGTTGGGAGTCAAGGAGTGCTCAGCTTAAGTACAGAAAGCAGGCTTTAAATTCCTCAGGCAGTTGAAGGTGCCTTCAAGATCTAACACAGGTGGCTTTTCCTTGTGCTTCTGCTGCCCTTGCTAGCTCCAGGCTGGCAAGAAGCAGGTGGCTCTCCTGCCAAAGCACAGCATGGGAGGCTGAAAGGCTCCTGAGATGCACCAGGGACAGCTCTGGGAGCCTGGCAGTGCAGCCCTGCCACCGACCATTAGTGCAGAGGGGATTTGAGTAAGCTGAGAAGAAAAACTGAGTCCTTACTCATCACACTGGTGATGGTCTAGAGACCCCAGAGGATTAATTCTCCATGTATAACTCTTAGTGCCTTCTCCAGTTCCTCAGAGCACTGACTGCCAAAGGCTGCCTCCTGCCATGGGAGGCCACGCATTCTAAGACATAACTGAGATATTGCACCCTTGGTGCTCATTTCTTGGTCCCAGCAACCCACCGTGCTGCTGTTCTGGGGGTGAGGGGGAATGAGACAAACCCCCCTTCTTCTTACACATTCTGACAGTACAGAAGCTCCCATGGGGCCGATGACACATTTTTAGATCTGCAAAGAGCAGCTGATTAATGACACACTGACACAGTCAGTCACAGAGATCAATTCTGACAACTCTGGAAGCACTGAAATGCAGCTGTCCAAGACAAGTAAATAAATTACAGCTTATACGCTAAGAAGAAGCTCTGACACGGAAATTTAGAGCTAAATCTTATTTTTATGGTAGACTAAATATCATCTTTGAGTTATTTATTGAGACCATGTTCATTTAATTTATATTAAAGATTTTACATATGAGATTTAAGAATCATTTTAACAATAACAGGAAGACAAACCTACAGCCAGCAACTAGGACAATCCATTAACCAGCTCTGTAGAACGGTCCTCTTTGATTCAACTTCTAATATAACTCATTTGTTAATAATTATAGCCATTATGGGCATTCTAAGGCTAGCAGACAGCAAAGGTAAAACAGAAGACTTCAGTTCATTAATTAACATTGGCACAGATCCTTGGAAAAGGCCATTTTTTCCCAGTTCTCTGTTTCGTATTGTCAGTGATGCAGATCACAACCAAATTCTTTCTCCTGGCTGGTTCTGTTTACAGTAAAATCCACTTTTTACTTAAGAGACATTGTTGGGTTTTAGAACCGTGATCTAAAAAAAACAGAACAAAAAAGAATGCCGTCCTTCCTTTCTGCCCCATCAGGCCCCAGGGCTGTGCCTGGGGAACGGGCTGTGCAGCGCAGGATGGCACCGCTGCCCTCGTGCCTCACTGGGTTTCTCCCTTCGTTTTAGGACCAGGTAATTTTGCTATGGAGTAACTGCAGCTCCCGTGTGGATTAAAGCCAACCACCACCCCTGCGTGCAGCCCCCGGCTCTGCCTCAGGGCATTTTGCTAGGGAGCAGCAACACCAGAGAAGCCCAAAAATTGTGAAAAGGAAAAGAAAATCCCATGTCTTTTCCTTCCAGTAAGTGAATATTTTACCATCCAAACACTCTTAATCAGAAATAATGTGCGTCTATTGGTATATTAGTACTGTCCCGGGGCTCGTAGCATGGTTCCTCCATTACCCGGTGCTGGAGCTGCCCGGGGCTGTGCCAGGCTGCAGTGCTGAGTGCGGGCAGGGCAGGGCGAGCCCGTCCAGAAACAGGCAGCGCGCTCATGGAAACTTCACGTTCCCACCACACCTCTCCAATCAGTCTTTGCGAAAAAGCATTAATTAAGACTTCAGCATTTTTGATCCCATCAATTTTCTGTTCTTTTCTTTATTAAATAGATGTACTGGCGGGAGCTTGACTAATAACCGCCCGAAGTTTAAGGATAATGAATAAATGAACTCGGGCAGCCTCTGGCTAAGCATGAAATTTACTGTGTAGTAACAAATGCAGCAGAGGCAGCTCATACATTAACCAGCCCAGTTCTGACACACAACTTTGGGAGCACATTATTTATTCACTTAGTAATTCCACGTGAGATGAGGCTCCAAAATGTTTTACAGAAGAAATGGAAAAAGGGCACAGATAGTTTCCTGCATTCTGCCACGGCGTGCACCCCCCGCCCACCCATCCTTCCCTTCTGTGGGTCACGTACCTGCCGATAGGTAATTTTGCTTTTTACTTGCGAGGTCTTGGCATTTTGAAGGTCATCCGTGTGGTATAAAATCTACTTTTGTTCCACGTATTTTTACATGCGCACGGCTCTAACATTAGATCTATTACACTGTTGTAAATCCATTCATTTTTGTTGAAATCCATTAACTTGCAGTGAATTTATAGCAGTATAACTGTGAGCAAACTATGGCTGATGGCACAGGCTGGAAATATTACAAGGAAAAGTGCAAAGTTCTATTGATTTTCTCTCAGGAAAAATGTGTGTTTCCTTATGATTATATTACAGATGACTCAGCTCTGGTCCCTAGCAGCCATCGCTCACGCTTCCCAGCTCAGCCATTCCCGGCGTTGCAGGCGTGCCGTCTCCTGCTGTAAGGAGCAGGGGCCAGGGGCTGCCTCCCTCCGGAGCCTGGGGACGCAGCCAGGCTCCTGCCAGCTCCGGAGGAGCTCCTGCCCGGCTCCATGCGGGCCCGCACCACCTCTCCACGGCTCTGCATTCTGAGCACTCACTCCTAATCGATTCTGACAGCGGACACCAGTAGGAATGCTGAGATTTATGAAAGAGCAAGAATTGCCACTAGCCTCTGTCCATTAACGGTACAGCAAAAACTCCCTTTGCCCTTTGTAAATATAATCAGCAGAAGTGAGGCAGTTGCCCTTTTCAGAAGAGCGAGCGCTCTCAGGACAGATGTTTTAGCAGAAGCCCTTAACGCATTCACAAGCAATAAGGCAACCAATTCTGTAATTTTTTTCAAAAAAAATTTTTCTCATTCCTTTTGAGTGCTCCCAAAAGACCAAATTGCGTACCAGAGCTGCAGCCTCCCTTTTCATCTTACTGCTTCCCCAAACGTAGACTGGGTACTGGCAAAAAGAGCTGAAGGAAATGTAGAAACCAAGAGCCCCAAACCTGGAGGACTCGTTCTGTGGTTTTGAAGGTCGAGCGGGCTTTCTTGGCAGCGCGCTCCCTTGATGGAGTTATGCTGTTTGCTGGGAATGAGTGATCTCTGCATGTGTGTTCTTCAGTGGAAGGGAAAGAAGCCTATTGCTCTCGTTAGATTTCTCATCAGAGCCTCAGGTTATTGTTTAGTAGTTCTGAGGTTGTACTGTGAGTGAATGAGAATACAGGAATTGTTATTCCTGCAGCAGCGTACAATTCTGATCTCAGAGAAGAAAAAACGCTACACTTAGTTGCAGATTTAGTATTTTTTCACCTTCAATGTAATTACAATCAAAAGGACCTTGTTAATTCTATTCCTTTTACTGCACACAACACTTCCAGGTGCTGTCACATCCCTACACAGGTAACAGTCTACAGAATGAGGGGAATGACAAATGCAAGATAATGCATTTCCTCCCCGGTTTTCTGCAAACCATGCAGTATGCAATTCAAGAAATAACACAGCCTGTTAGTGATGAAACAAAAGTATCGGGACAAAGCAGCTGATCTCATTACCAACAGACCACGCTGAGTTACAGTCGACATGAATACAAGCATCACTTTCATTCCTAGACAGGCTCTGCTACTTCAAGTTTCAGCTGTTTATTCAGATAAATTTAGACAGATGTGTTTCTTCCTCTTACAGAAAAATTTGTTTGGGTCCTTTCTCTTAGAAGGAAGACAGGTCACTGAGAACTACTTACTGCCCTTGAGAAAAAGCAGCAGTGATGAGCTCACCAGGACGCGCAGTTCAAACCTGGGCAGGTTTCCCTTCCATCACCAGCCATTACTCAAAAGCTCAGTGCTCCTGTGACATCGCAGGCTCCACGCAGAGCCCTGTGTTCAGCAGTTGTCCTTCAACAAGTTTCCAGACAAGAATTAAATGCCAAAATTAATTTTGGCAAGAGCCAGCATTCCAGTCTCTTTTTCTACCTGTATTTTCCTTTCAGGTTGCAAAATGCTCGCCCTGCCCTGCCCTGCCCACATGGAAGGATGGAGCTCGGCAGCATCTCACACAGGCACCTCCCGGCTTGCAGCCGCCATCTCCCCCATGTCCTTCTGTAGAGCACGTCTGCTTTCGGAGAGATAATGACGGATTATTCCCCAATCCAGAAGATACAACAGGAATCACGAGGATGAAAATTCTTATAAAAAATTGATCACCTGCGGATCCCCACGATGAGTTTGCCCCAGCGCAGGTGGGCTTCTTACGATGACAGTGCAGTAGCACACACGGAACACAGACGTGTTCTGGTCTCACGCTCAGTGAGATGTGGGCAGCACAAGTCCGTTGCTATGACTGGCAGTCCTAGAAAAAGCAAATGCTGCCCACCTGAGAAACTGAAACCCCCTTCCTACCCTCTCCTAGAAGGGGACCCCGAGCTGAGGCAACCGACACCATCCTGCTTTTGCTCCACAGCTGCTGCAGACAGAGTCCTGCTAGTGCTGTAGCTGTCACTTTACCGTTTCCACAATTAAGGTCCTTTCTAGACTGCCATGTAAACAACAGGATAAGAATCACAGTCAGACACAGGAGATTTCAAAGTGCTTCAATAAATTCAGCTAAAGAAAGTTGTGATTCCTTGCCAAGTTACCCCGCTATCTCATTTAAGAAAAAACCAACACAAAACAACAGGCATTTTGAATAAAAAATTTTGCTTTATCAGAGAAAACTCACTTGCTAAGACAAAAGATACAATTATGTAATCTTAAACAGGATACATTAATATAATCTTAAATAGGATACATTTTAAAGCAATACTGGAACGAAGTCTGGACACGACAGAGTTCCAGGAGAAGAACTTACCTTGGGAGCATCACGCTGGCACACGGAGCCCATGCTGCGTTCCGTGCCCTGAGGTCACCACAGCAGGGCGCACCGTGCAACCAGCTGCCAGCACAGGGCTGTGTGAGCGCAGCGTTACCTCATCTGCCCTGCACCCTTCCTCATTTTCTGTGCTGTGATGAGTCAGGGACTGGGATCCAGCCACAAATCCTCCTTCAGAGCACCGGGAAAGTCACACACGGCTGTAGAAACTTTATTTCAAAATCTTTTTATTCAACTGTTATTCAGCAATATACAATACAATTTATAAACAAATGTCTTACCTTGTTTCCAATCTTCATTTAAAAATAAATATTATTGACAGCGACTATTAATTATGGTAAGATGTACCTTTTCAATTAAAATGTCTCCAAAAGAAATAATTTAATTAAAAAAAAAAGGAAAAAAAAAGAAAAAGGAAATTCAGAAAAACTAAACACAATCTACTAAAAATATTTCCTTTCTTAGGAAGGGTTTTGACCCAGCATCTTTACATACTGTCATAAAGATAACTGCTCAACAGTTCGTGCAAAATGAAGAGTCTGAAGAGTCAGAGGAAAGGCTTAGAAAAGAAAAGTATTACATTAAAATAGAGAAACCATAGGTGCCGTGCACAGAGCAGGGCTTTACACCGCAGAGTCTGGAAACTAGATGCATTATTTTTTGTGGTTTACCTTCTGTGACATCCCCAAAAATATGTTTTTCCCCTCACGTAGAATTTATCATGCTTCTTTCAGTCTCTTTCTGTCCATCCTTCCAACTGTGGGTCATGTTTTGTCAGGGGCTTGTCCTGGTTTTAAATAGGTTCCTTTCGTTTGGCTGAGGAGTAGTGGAGGAAGCAGTCCATCAGTGGTTCACTAATAAATGTACAAGCTTATGCAGTATTAACAGGAACATGTATAGGAGTGGGTCTGTAGCATAAATAGGTCCTGTGCCTAGAAAAAGAGACAAGGGAGAGAAGGAGATTTTATTTTTTATCTTTTCCAATATAGAAGATTAAATGCAGAAGAGAAATACAGGAAGATTTATTTTTATCACATCAGAGCCAGGGGTCAGAAGCTTAATTTTAATAGTAAAACAGCATCCTCAAGCTATCCAACCCTAATAGCTTTCTCTTCCCCCTCCCAAATCTAACTCCACTTAGGTCATTTCATTATGCATCACTAATGGTATGCCTAAACTTGGCTGCGGCCAAGTTACCAGCAATTGAGATTTCTATAAATACACCTTAATCTGGTATATAGTTTCTTGGGAAATGACAGGTATCAACCACCCATTATTTTAAAGGGAAGTGACAAATGCTGCAGCCGTACTCCTTGATTAACAGGACACGAACCCATTTCATCTGGAATGGGAACAGCAAGACCTTGACATCTTCTTTACCTTTCACAGGAAAGAGCAGAATTTTAAATTAAAAATGTGCGCAGGAGCTACAGAAAAACAGAGGTCAGATGTGAAGCACATCTGTTGCAGTCATTCCATCCTCACAGCAAGGTTGCTCCCGCTCCTCTGAGGTAAGCTCCCGCGACACAGGACGGGGCTGCAGGCTGCTCCGGGGCAGGGGGGGACGGCGCAGCTCCCCGGGCAGGGCAGGCACCCATGCGCTCGCTCACACCAAGCAATGCCACCTGAAGCCATGCTGCTGCTGAGCAGGCTGTACCTGCCTCCCATCCGCTTACGCTAAGATACTTGCTCTGGTTTTTTTATTTTCTAGTTACCTGTGCCAAAGAGAGAGGAATTTACTGTGTACCGCTGTGCTCCGGTGCAGGAGCCTGAGCCCTGGGGCCCAGGTGCACAGCTCTGGCTCTGCTGGTCATGGTGAGGCCCCAGCGCTGACACAGGTCACACAGGGCAAGCTTAGCAGATCTCCCATGCAGAAGCTGTGCCGTCCTGGCTCGGCCTGCAGCAGGACAAGAGGTTGCTGCCCTTCACTCCCCCAAGCCCCACTGAGCAGACACATGAGCCTGGACCGGTCCACAGCCACAGATGATTGGGTCCCCAGGTGCCAATATGTGACACCTTTCATAACCTGCAACACGGAGCAGCATGTATGGTTGTCACCAACATCGTAACACGACAGCAGACGGGGCTGCACGCTGTGACTGATGCTTTGCATGGCCTTGGGATCTTTCCACTAGGCTGAATGCAGAAGCAGGAGCCCAGCCGCAGCCTCGCACCGCAGCCAGCATGAGAGCTCCATCAGGGCAGACTGAGCACCAGAGTGCCCGGCACACAAAGCATTGACAGACACCCAAAAAAGTGACTCGTGAACCACTTCTCGATGCACTGAAGTCATTATTATTTTTTTAAGTGCTCAGTATCCTTGAAAAAGGAATGAGGCCAATTCTGTTTAGGAAACTAACTTCAGGCATCCCAATGCAAATACCTCACGTACCTCAGTCTTGGTCTCAAGGAGATGCAAGTCTCTCAGCTATGGCACGACCAAAGGAAATACCTCAAAAAGTTCCTGAGGACACCACTGCTCAGGCTGCCTCATATATATGCCTCACCAGCAAAGCTAGAGTATTATTATCCAATATAAAAACCAGCTCATTGTAATGTGGTGTGCAGCTGAGGAACTCCAGAATTGTCCCCATAGTGTGCTATCTCACAGACACCTAGACTGTGTAGAGATTATTTAGTTATTAAGGTTTTAATTAAATCCTTGCATGAAGACACATGTGGCAAAGGGCTGCCTACTTAGCAACAGCAGGTTATTAAGATGAATACAGGATTTTTCTTTTTAAAGCTGAAAATCATTAACAAACACAATCAACTCAGGTAGCTAAAGCACCTAGTAAATTCTTGTAAAAAAAAAAAGGCATGTGTGCAGGAGCACAGCAGCTGCTGAAGCTCACGCTCCTGGGCAGCACACGGGACAGACCATCACCAGCCCCCACACTTTCTCGCTGCTCAGATTTGCCTTCGTTGCTGCAGAGCCCAGCCCTGAGGAGCTGAGCGCAGGGCGGTTCTGCCCTGGAGACGGCGGGCAGGATGAGCAGCCCCTTCCTGCACCACGAGAGCGATGCAGCAGATCCCGGCAGTGAGCCCTCGGACCACGGCTGTGGGGATCCAGGCTGCTGCCAGCAGGCGTGTGCCTTCCCAGCACGTTTCACGTCTGTCCCCTGCTGCAAACAGAATGGTCACTGAAGCAGGAGAAGCTGAGAAATGAGTAACAAACCTCTTTAAACATCTCTGGGCTCTTTAGAAGCAGACAGGAAACACATCAAGAGTCTTCACAGTACTGCACGTCCTTCAATACCTCTCCGTATTTGCAACGCTGCAACGCTCCATCTCCCAGTTTCAGACCTGCCACGGGCTGCAGCTGAAGGACTTCTGGCGGGCAGGACATCGCCTCAGGAATGCACAGCAGAGCACCCACCTGAAGGGTGATGCGTGCACGCAAACTACTGGACCCAGCTGACCCTTGCACACCGTGACGCCGTGCGCTTCCCTTTGCGCTGGGGTGCCACCCTACTGCCAGTGCAGAACATCAGACCCAACAAACTGGGCATGTACCAAGACTTCCCCGAGACAAAGCGATGTCCTGGTGACACCAGCTGCAGCCTGGTGTTTTGCAGGGCACGTGGTTCTACTGGTGTGCTCTTCAGAGAAGGATCTGAGCTCTCAGCTTGAGCAAGAAGCAAGGCCAGTCAGCCTCCCACAGCCCACGTCTGCTAACACAGCATCTCCAAGCACAGATCGGATCTGCTCCCCTGGAGCACATGGACACAGCTGCAAACACTGCGCATTTATTGATACGTACGTGAATGCTGTTTAGCCTCGTTATTTTTCCTTAGAAACATACAGTCAATTCGCTAATGTATTCTATAATTTTAGCAAGGATAAGACCTTAAAAACAAACCTACCTTCACCACATAGAGAAAACTGACTGGAGGGGGCTGAAGGTGAGGGCCCATCCTCCATTTTTGAGTCTGACAGGCTACAGGATATCCAAAGACAGACTGCTTATTCACAGATTGCAGTCACTGACACAACAGACCCATAATGCAGCCAACACATCCCCATTTCCAAGCTCACCTCTGGGCCACAGCTCAGCTGCAAGGGTGCTAGCCCAGGTTGGTCCCTGAGTGCTACCCCTGTGCCGAGGGACAGCGAGGGCAGCCTGCCCAAAGCCAGCACCCCTGGCACCTGCACACACC
The DNA here is from genome assembly GCF_002078875.1 of Numida meleagris. Classification (NCBI taxonomy): domain Eukaryota; kingdom Metazoa; phylum Chordata; class Aves; order Galliformes; family Numididae; genus Numida; species Numida meleagris. The sequence continues at coordinate 7,884,913 of NC_034418.1, read as the reverse complement.
TCACACGGGCCAAATTCCCACCAGCTCTGCACCTGCCCTCCTCTGTGGGGACGATCTGGCCCTTCTGTATTCACTCAAACCTGAATGCCATAAGGACCCCTTTCTCCATGCCAAAGCTGAACTTGTTTTTTCCAGCAAACAGAACTCCAGTCACACTGTATGCTGCTATTTACTCGGGAAGAAAGCTGCACTTCTGGAGGGGGGGAATTCCCCTGGAAACACTGAGGAACAGAACCCGGCATAATGGGCTCTCGCTGCTCAAGTGCTGCAACAGCCATCATAAAACTGAAGGGCTGCAAAGGACACCAGGTTAGGGCTGCTTGTTTTCGGAATGGAAAGCAGCATCAGTCACAGCACGCCATGCAGCAGCAGCATGCTGCCACCCCAAATCATTTCAGTTTTAACTTCATGTACCAGCTTAGTTTAAATCTCAGTGCAGCACTAAGAATTAATGCAAAAATTATTTTTTCTTTCTCTTCTGCAGGAATTACCATTACTTTTAAGCTACATTCTCATCTTCTTAACGTGGCTGCAGCACTGGAGTTCGAAGTCTGCTAACAGAATCTCAGTGGTTAAATAAAAGGGAAACACATTTTTACAAATTTGTTTAAACCCGTTATTCTTACTGAACACCAGTGACGAGTTCTGTTTTCTCCATACCAATTCAGTGTTATTCTGCTGTAATACATTGGGCAGCAAAAGCAAATACACAGGACTGTAGAAGTCTTCCGCTCTGAACACAAGGAGAATTGTCATCAATTTCTCCCTGCGTAGTTAACCTGAACCGCTTTCATTATAGCTAGCATTGCTTATAAACAAGCTGGACTTCGTGTGCCCAGTTCTGCTTCTAGTGCCTCAGTGAAAGTCTTGACTTCAGTTAATACATTGCTGCATTTGCAGATGTAAATAAACAGAATGTGGTCTTGATCACCAGGATCTGGACATGAGATCTGACCCAGATTTGAGAACAGAGAGCTATTCTTCAGAGACTTTAAATCAGGAATACAGCTATTTACAAAGTGCAAGCACTTAGAAAATATTTAGTTTATGTTTTGAATATTGATGTGATAGTGTTTTTTTTTTTTCTTCTGGAGGCTTATTTATTACTATACAGATTTACAATTTTGCTTTTGAATTATTTATACACACAACGGCTTAAAGGGAGAGCCTACCACTAAGGAGAACAATAACAAATTGTTCTGTTCATGGATGGTGAATTGCTCCTTGGCATCACTCATCCTTCTTTTGGATTTACAACATAATAACATTTTACTGTAGTTTTCTGTTTAATAATTTGTTTTGTGCGAGCATTCATCAAAGTTTGACTCAAAGCAGTTCATCCAATTGAAAACAACCATTAATTAACCAACTGCCTTGTGACACACGTTAAAAATGGGATGATTCTTCTACTAGCTATATTTAACCAACGGCCACAACACTTTCCAGCTGTTCTCTATTTTTCTTCCTAGAATCTGAGCAGACCCTTGGTATTTCTTTCTGAGATAGTGGCAAGACGCAGGGGCACATTTAATATAGAGCTGAAAGCTCTGTTTTCCTTCAGCTATGACATAATGCCCAAAATTTGACTGCCTGTGTAGGATGGAACTGGGACCCTGCTCGGTAGCATCACCAGACATGTCTTTGTACTGGCTTCCACGCAGGAACAGCCTGTTTCCTTACGCCAGCGTTCAATTAAATCTCTCAAACCTGGCATTTCATTAAGAGGTCAGGGACCAAACTGACCATAAAGATTGATTTATTCTCTCAGTCCAGAAACTTCAAACTGTGCTTGAGAGAAATTCTTTGAGAAGCTGCCCCTACTGTCTTGCGTCTGTGGAAGAAATAGGAGTTTTCTATGGGTTGTCAGTCAAGGATCATTACAGGCAATAGCCTCCTAGGTACAACACATTCTCTCACTGACATAAACTTGGAGCGCTTCCACTGAATTGAATTTACCAAACTTCAGATCTAAGAGCTCCTTAGAAGTTTTTAATTAAAAAGACACCATTATTAAAGTCACTATACACTTTCTGAACAGAAGAGATAATAAGCTGCAGCACATTAGAATCACTGCACAGTTTGAGACTTGATCTTACGAGCTGCATCGTACCGCCTTCCACTGAGACCCCTGTGCCACGACGCGCTATGTTTGGCTGCCCCATGGTTCCTCACCATGCCAGCATTCCGGATCTTTTCCATTACACCAGCTTCACCATTTGCCTGCCTCCTCTCTCTTGACATCCACTACTGTGCACAGAGCTCTACTTAGAAATGAATTACCAAAATATCCTGTAACAAAAGGCACTGTCAGCTACTCCTAATTTTGCAAAGTCACGAGGTTTAGGTATTTCAGGTAAGATTTCTGTGTTCATTTGGAGTGCACCGCCCTCGTGCAGTGAACATGATTTGACACTTACCTGTGCCCGTACCCATGTACCTGCCCACTGAACTAATGGGAGTGGTCCTGGAGGCAATGTAGCACAGGGTCAGTAATTCTAAAGAGACTGCAGCACAAGGCTGAGCTCCAGCTCTGGTAGAAAAATAAGGATACTTCTGTAGCAATTCTTTGTAGCAGTCTGGTTCTTAAATTTCTTTGTTCTTGTTACATCTGAGAAAAGCCCATCTAGGATAGAACTTCATGTTTTAGTGGTAATCCACAGCACAGGTGGCAGGGACAGCATGGGAACTGCAGCTCTCTGGGCTTGACAGCACTGTTACAGAGCCCATGGGAATCCTGTTTTCTTGTGAAGCAGCATCTCCCAGCTCCTGCTGACATGCTTACGCCCTCCTGAAGACCCCAAAGCCCCTGCTTTAACAGTTCTATGAAAAATAGGTCACATACATCATACAGCTACAGACAAGATAGAAAACAAAAATCAGACTGCAAGGAGAAGAGTGTGGAAATGCAAGGAAATGATGCAGAAAGAAAAGTTTGGTTCTGAGAAGAAATTCAAGAAAGCCATTTCTTCTGCAGTTCTCATTTTCTGAAGTCCGGCAATGCTTTGCTGGAAGCCGGCCTGCGAGTGCCTGTGGGACAGGAGCTGGGGCTACGCTGCTTATGGCACTTGAATTGTTGAAGTGGGTTTTTGATCACATTAGAGCTCATTTCAGCAGAGCCTCATTAAGGCCACTAACAAACAAAAAGAGGGCTGGTTCCAGTGGTGGATTTGATGAACGTGTGGAAGTGCAGACCAAGTAGTGAGCAAGAATTACTTCTCTTTTTTTAGACTGCTAGAAAAACATGATGTATCTTTGTCAATAGGTAAAAACTCATCTTCCACTGAAGTTACAAGTGGGGACATGGAACTACATGGAAGAGCTGGCACACTTTCCCTCAGCATATCCACTTCCCCTGTGTGGTAGCCAAAGCTCTGCAGAGCAGCCAGTCCTATTGGTGCTTCTGAAGCCCACGTGCCCTTGGCAAGGCACAGAGGGGGCACGCTGAACGCTGATAGAGCAGAGCCGGGCCGGGTCATGAGGCACCACGTCCCCAACTGGACACAGCCACACACACAAGCAGCCCGACTGCCCCCAGCAGGCCCCTCCCTTGCAGGAATTAAGGAAAAGCTCCAAGAAAACACCTGTGCTGATTTATAACGAGCTCCTAAAGGAAACTGCTATGGACTGTGCCAGGGTAGAAGAGGAACGTGTTCTGAATACTGAGAAAGAGTTGTTCATTCTATATAGACTATACAGCCTAAATCCTTTATATTGGTCTGAATGTAAATAAGCCAGCAGTTTTCCTCTTGAGACAAGCAGCTGGTCTCTACTTTGTAGCACATTCCTATAAACAGATTTCTGCCTTGGTATCTGTGATCTCTGCTCAGTGGGAAGTAAAGACACCAAATATCTGATTAATGAGACCCAAAACGTCCAACTGTGAATTTGTTTCAGTCCAGAATTTTCTGCACCTCCGTGATCTAAAACTAACTTAACAAAACCGAGCACCATTAATTTACTCCTTGGCACTTGAATAATGGGATACAAAATTCTTTGTAATGTGATTAGGTGAAAAATGAATTTTGAGCTAAAACATACAGAAAAATAACTAACTACATTAGTGGTAGCTTAGCGGTAAATCAGCATCCAGCCCTGCACATCCTTCTTCAGCACTGCTCTGTGAGCAACTCCACCGCATACTGATGCAACAGCAAACAGCAAAACCACAACTCACATTACCCCAATCATGAGGCTGATTAAAAGGGCTGGGGTTGAGGTTCCAGCTATCGAGCTTTGAGCCTGGGCCATATTCTCAAGACTTTCATTGGAAGTAGGAGAACCAAAAAGCCACATCGCATAAAGCATGCAAGCTAAATAATAATGCAGCCACAGGGCTCTGTAAGTCAACACTTCAAGACTTGCAACAGAAATCACACTAGATGGAAACGTGTATTTCACATTCTGTGGATGCGACACAAGCTGTAAATATTTGCAACCCCAATGTGCAGAGCAAGACATAAGAGTTCTCACTTCACTGTTTTTAGAGCATTTTTGAGTTGAGCAGGATTAGCAGCAAGCTGCCAATGTAGTTACAATTATTATTCCAATCAGAATTACTAAAGCTAAGCAGATCCAAGTGCAGATTATCTAAGGATTTTTTTTAATTTTATTTTTAACAAAAAAAAAAAAAAACCCTATCCGGTCCGTACTTAAAGAACAGAGCTAAGTGTATTAGCAGAGAACACGATGATGCAAGAAAAATGCTGTACTGAGAGCAGGTACCCGAAAAAAGCAGAGCCCGTCACTTGTACCCAGGGATGGCCTTTCTGCTGGACGCCAGCAGGGGCGTTGTGGGTGTCCCCCCCCAGCTGCTCAGCCCCTGCCCACCTCGCTGACTGCTAGCTAGCAGCTCACTGAAGGTACTGCCATGCCCTGGGCCGCAGGGAGGTACAACTTCACAGCAGGGGAGCAGCTGTGGACAGGGGGTATTCTTCTGGGCCTTCCTGTGTGTAAGCTCCCGAGCTCCCGGGCCTGAAAGTGATGCAGGTTATAAATGCGATTTTAAGATGCATTAAGCAGTGCAAATAGCAGGGGAACTCTAGGTGTGACCAGCAGGCAACGAACCAACCCTCCCAGAAGCCGGTGTCTGTTCGGGGCATTGTGCACGGCCCTGCCCCAGGCCGGAGCCAGCCGCCCCGCCAGCTCCTCGCCCCGACGCCGGGCACAGCCACCCGCGCTCAGCACTCACGCTGACTTCTCCGTGGAGCACAGCTGCTGCCCTGCCAAACTGCTGCTTTCCTGCTAATAAAATTGCCTCCCAGCTGATAACAGCCTGGCAATATAAAATACTCGGTTGTTAACCGCTGTTGTGACAAATAATACCGTTCCAGTGACAACTCTGTTTTTTCCAATACAAACCCACTTGAACTATTTATTATTGACAAAGGGTGCTGGTCTGCCATTATCTAATTTAAAAAAACACAAAATAAACAGCAGTAGCAAACCTGCCAGCATTCCCTCTGCTTCAGCACGCTAAATCCAACCCCTCTTACTGCCCGCAGTCCTGTCAGATCCCAGGCGTCACCTTCACGGGACCGTGGTGAGATGCAGCTCCTGCAGCTTTGGCCTTGTTGGCTTCTCAACTACAGACCAGTGCCGGTGATGGCCTTCTCAAACTCGTTCCACTGAGACTGCCCCAGCATTCCTTGGTGCAGTGACTGCTGAGCACACCGTTAGAACATCAGGGAGCTCCACAATCCACCACACAGCTCAAGTGTTAGATTACACGCCAGCACAGCGGCATCCCTGGCGGTGAAGATGTAACAATTACTGCCTGTCTTGCCAACTACACAGCCTGCTGCTGGTACTCACCCTCAGACTCCATCTTGCCAAGGTTATCTAAGAAACCCAGCAATGCATGGATATGCCCATCCAAAATGCTGTTTGTTCACACACAAAGTCACGCAGGTGCACCCAGTTTCTTCATATCAGCTTCAGTTTTTCCCTCACAAATGAATGTACCCACATCTAGAGCAGCTTTAGGTACAGCAGCCTCATTCATCAGAATGGCTTGGAATGCTCCTGAATGTAACGTTCAGTCATTTCTTTTTTTTAGTATTTTCTCATCTGTAACTTGAATACATTAGAGAAGTTCAAACAATACTCAAATTCCTGCACGGACACCACGCAGGCTTTCACCAAATAGGGCAGTGCAGTTTGTCCCGTCCCTCTGGGGAACAAGTGCAACCCACTCAAAGGAGGTGACTCAAATAAACTGCATTGCCACCGTTCAGAACCAGCCCGGCACGGCTCGGTTCTGCCCTACATGGTGAGGTGATGCTGCTGCAGTTTGCGCTTTTGTCCAGTTCAAGAATTACTCCATACTGCACACACACACAAAAGATATTTGACCTCACTTGTCCCCAAAGGAGTCTAATTTGCCCAGATATTGAAGTGCTAGTGATGTGTATTTAATGAGAATTCTTTTTGCGTGTTTATTATCCAGTGACATTTAGGAGGTCAGCCTGATAACTCAGTTACGGTGCCCTGTTCTGCTCCTTTATTTAACGCAAAGGAAAATGTGAGCTGCCCCGGTTGCATTTATCTACAAACAGCAGCAGAGTGCGAGCTCACGGACGGTCTCAGGAAAAGCACAGGGGGAGCGAAGGAGGCCCAGGCAGTGCAGGGCCGGGAGGTACAACAGAACAGCCTTCCCTGTGGGGCTGCGTTCTGCAAGGCACATCCATCAAACACACGAGCTGCCCTGGCTGCTTCTGCGACCAGCGTGCACAGCCGCTCACATTCTGACGAATCCAGGACAGCCCTGGACCCAAACCCAATGGAAGTGAATCCCAACTCAACCGCAGCCCTCCAACAAGGCCCAGCTCCTCGTCCTCGAGGAACAGCGTGCTTCTTTGTGTTCCTGTCTCTGCAGCAGAACAAAACACACCCGCTGCTTCCCAGCCCGTGGAAGCCGAGTAATTCCCGTGCTCCCAGCATGAGGTCTGCAGCCTCAAGGCACGGCCATGCTCCGCTGGGTGTTCCAAGCACCACCAGGAGCTGCCCCCGCACAGGAACCACAGAACAGGGCCGGGCCCAGGAGCCGCCCTGTTCTGCCACAGACACGAAATGAAAGGCTTTGGGGGGCAGGGGACGCACGAAGCAAAGACTTATTTTCCTCCTTGCTGTGAACATTTCATCTCTGCATTACACATGAGTTTCTCAGTGTCCTTCCTAGAGCACTCTAAGCATAATGAAGCACAGTTTCTTATTTCACACTCCCATCTTTGTTTATTTTATTTAAAGCCTTCACTTCAGAGCTTTGTGGCTGGAGATCAAACAAATAAAAGGGAATTTGGAAGCTGCACCGTCTGATCTGCATTCTGCTCAGAAGTTAAATTAAAAATTGCCCCCAGCCAATACACAGCACTCATTTTGGAGACCATTTGGCAGCATATACGAGGGCCGCTCCCAAAGTAATGCCTCCTGTTTTATTATGTTAGCCCATGACATCAGAGGTGGATGGTGGTGCTGGGGCAGCAGAGGCTGAACCTGCCCACCCATATTCCATGACACGTTGCTGCTGTGTGACAGATGGCAGCAGAGGGGCAATCTGACAGAATGGCATCTGACATGGGAGCATGGATGAAGCAAAGATGTGTCACTGCATTCCTCCATGTGGAAAAAACTGCACCCACTGACATTCATCAGTGTTTACTGAACGCTTACAGTAGTGGCAACAGTGTGTCACCTCCACTGGTACAGCTCCTGTTCATTGCTGGCAACAATGCACAGCTAATGGTGGTCACTATGTTGAACAACAGCATTTTGTATCTGAGAATGTGCACTATCAAACAGTGCCATTGTGCTCTTTGTATCTGTTGTAGTTTCTATGGAAATAAATAGGAGGCATTACTTTCAGAGCGACCTAGCAGCCAGTTCGCCCCCAGAAGGGCAGCATGAAAGAAAATACTTGTTTGTTATTTCACTATCAGATAACGAAGATGGCTCCAAAGTTCAGTGCCTTGGTCATGTTTGTGAGATTTGGAATCACTGTTTCCTATTTAATCTCGCCGCCACGCATGTGATGAGCCCGCTGCTCGCTCCTCCTCCTGGGACACTCAGCTCAGTGATGCTCTTACCAGTGTGATCTAAGAACACTTTCCAAGTCGCAAACACCATATCCAGCCCTTCACTTGCTCACCAGACTTTCCCTACAGCAAAAGATTAAATCCTCATACGAATATTTAAATTGAAAGCTACATTTGTCCTTTCACGTAGGAGCACTCCTTCTCTTAACGGTACAAAAAGCATCAAGCTTACCAGCAGACTCAGCCTCCCTGCAGGCCAGGGAACATGCTCGTTTTGCATGCCAGCCTGCCTTACTGGCAGAGCTGCAGTGATCTTTTCCTGTCGCACGCGATCACAGCGCTCAGGTTTTATGCTATAGCTTAAGCAGAGAACACGACTTGTGTAGGCAATACTCCTGGCACAGCGGGCAGCCTGCCACCTCGGATCTGTTCCCTTGCACACTATAATGATACTGATCACTTTTTTTTAAACCAAACACGGTATCGGAGCGCTTGTCCCACACTACAGGTCTTCCATTTATGGCCTGGTCCGTCAGGTGGGACTCTGCTCTTTAGGGCATCTTGTTGACAGGCACATTTATTCTGATCAGTTCATGCTTCGGTTCAACAAGAAGATGTGAAAATCACCTTCCTCCACAAGCATGCATGCTGGGATTGCTGCTGAAGCCAACAGGAGCACACCTGAAAGCAGCATTTAGTCTGTCAACACGTTTGTTGGAATACAGCACAGAGAGCCCCTACTTTGCTGCACTGAACACATTGGGAAGGGTTCTGCTACAATGCAAACAGGATTAGATCCCAGTTAATCAGGGACATGGCGGCCAGTGCCACGCCGTTAGCTTTAGCACTGTGTTCTCTGTCACCAGCGGCAGACCCAGCACTTAGCCCGCTTCTGCTTCTGTACAGAGGAAGGACTTATAATGCTGAAGAGTTCTGAGTAACTACATCAGATGATTCAGTTACTACACATAGGTGTGCAAGCACCGATCTGTCACTGAGCTCGGCCCACGCCGAGGAGCCAGGCACACCGTGGTGCACGGGCACAGCCAGCGCAGGACCAGGCCCTGCAGCCCCACGGGCCCCACCTGGTTTCATCCCATGGTCCCGCTCTGCGGGAAACACACTGCCCAGCTCCGATGGGCCTTCCAGTGTGAAGAACGAGACCGAAAGCACGTTCTGTAATGACGGCCCTCTCCACAGAGAAAGTTAATGACTGCACCTAGAGCAGCTCTGCAGAACACCACCTTGCCGTACAAACAGGAAGCTCCGAAGCTTGATGATGCTGTTTCCTTTTAAAGCATTTTGAAGTTTAGCGCTCAACCCATTAGTGACACAGTCACCCGATCTTCCATTTCCTTACAGAAATGCGCCACATCCCCACGAATCCTTACCGCAGGCTTCCACACAGGTGCTATATCCACGTGTCGTTACCTGGGCACATCGCACCCTGGGGCAATGCAGCCCTCTGCACACCCAGCCACCGCACGGAGCACCCGGCCCCCCAGTCCATCACACCAGGGATGGGGACAGCTCTTGGCTGCCCAGCACCGAGCAGGTGCTGTGTGCCGCAATGCCACCTGTCAGTGCCAGCTCCTGAGCTGGGCCGTGGTTTTGTCTGCAGGCACTTAACGGGAGCTCCAAGCTGCCAGGGATAAGGAAACGCCAGGGAGCTCAAGCACAAGTCACTCGAGGTGCCTGCTTCAAGCTGTATAAAAAGACACTGCTTTCACAGAAATCTACAGCAAAAGCACGAACGGAGTTATCTCCCCAGCGCAGAGGTTTCACACCTTACTTCGCTGCCCCGAGCGAGAGCCCCACGCCCTGCGCTCTCCCGGAGCAGCAGCGGTGCCGGCAGCACTGCACAGCAGGCGGCCCCAGCTTCACCACTGCGCGGCCCTCAGCATCGCTCTCCATCTGGGAATCCCCACAAAACGCTTTCCTACATTCCGCCACCTCGTTCACCGCTTCTTATCTCTCCGTTATCTCCCTTGCCGACCGTAACACTTGCGTTTTATTTTCGGTATTCAACGCAGCCCAGAAACGGCGCAGCCGCGCCCCGTCCCCAACGCGCGGCCGGCAGCCGCACCGCCCGAGGCCGGTGTGCACGAGCCGCCAGCGCCTCGTGGCCGCGGATCCCCAACACGACCGCTGCGGCCGGCACGGAGAGCCCCGACACAGCCCCGTGTCGGGGGGACAGGGAGACGCGAACCGGCGCCGGGCCCGGGGGCACAGCTCCTTCCCGCGGGAGAACGGCTCGCGGCACTGCCTTCATTCGCCTGCGGTCAGCGAGCTCGGCAAAAGGAAGCGGAGCTCCGGGTGAGCCCCCGGGCCCCGTCAGCGGAGCTCAGGAACGCCCGCTTTGCCTTGCACGCGTCACCGCGACACACAACTTCTGCGTGAAAAAGAAACCGAGTTCCTCGGGCACAGCAGGAGGCCGCCCCGGACGCCGCTGCCATCAGCGTGCAGCACGGTACGCCGGCCCCGCAGCCGCAACGCAGCGCCGGCACGGCACGGCACGGCACGGCACGGCCCGCCGGGCACAGCC